>NW_006408593.1:10942956-11001519 GCF_000296735.1 Chrysochloris asiatica | reverse complement strand
CCCCAGCTGTGAGCCTTCCAACCTTCAAAGTATTCCTTTATATGTGGTTCAGAGTTCTGGGACCAGCCCCTGAGCCTGCTTGGTCGGGTATTCTGTGTTGTTGTTGGCGGAGCTCTCTGCTATACGTACGCCCGATCCGCCATCTTGTTTGTTCTCCAACACACTACTTCTTAGTGTTGTTGTTAAGTGCCGTCGAATGGGTTCCAACTCACAGCGACCCGATATAGGGTTTCCAAGGTGCGAATGGTGAGTTTGAACCACCGACCTTGGGGTTAGCAGTTCAGTGCTTATCCTACAGCATCTCACCAGTTGTCTTAATTCAATTAGAGCAGTTCCCACTATCAAATCTGGCTTACATAAAATAGCAAGCATAGCAGTCTTTAAGGAGACTAGGGCTCCGTCACAAATTTGTTCCTTACTGTTGTGGTCAAAGGTGTGTTCACTTGGCACTCCATGTGTGGGTTTATGGGTTCCTCCTGATAAATCCACTCTAACATGCCAGCTTCCTGAAGCCTTTGGATTTCTTCCTTCTGTCTTGCCAGAATATCAAGATAGGTCTGGTACTTCAACTTGATGTATTATAGGCCACTGTACAATCTATGCTTCAGTGAACCAACCAAATCAACTATTTGATCCTCTCCTAACCTCTTGAGCAGAAACATCAAATGAAAAATCTGTGCTTAGTGGGCCCGTATCAATAAACTCACACTGATCCCACCTTCTGTGTCTCACACCACTATACTACACCTTTAGTAGCCATTCCCACACATAGTCTCCTGGTTTCTGTTTGTAGACAGTAGAAAAATTAAGCTGTTCTTTTGGAATGTAGCATATGTCTTCCTGGGTCACAATTTGTACTTCACCTTTTGGGACTCGATAGGACTTAAGTCTAGGATCTTAGTGTGGCGCTATAGAAGCACTGGATTGCTAACCACAAGGTTGGCAGTGCAAACCCATTAGCCATTCCTTGGAAACTCTATAAAGGGTCACTATGAGTTCGGAACCAACTCAATAGCACTTAACAACAACAGTAACATTAGGTCTTGTTGTTGTTGCTGTTAAGTACCGTGGAGTCGGTTCCGACTCATAGTGACCCTGTACAGGGTTTCCAAGCCTGTAAATCTTTACAGGAGCCGAACGCCTCATCTTTCTCCCTCAGAACTGCTGGTAGTTTCAAACTGCTGACCTTGAGGTTAGCAGCCCAATTTGTAACCACTACGCTACCAGAGCTCCAACGTTAGGTCTAGGGACAATAATTGGTGAAAATGTTTCCTGGGAATAGTCAGCAATGTCTTGCAAGACATTGACCTTGAAGGAGACCCCAGACAATGCCTCAGACATCACTTCTGCAGGCAGTTGGGTGAATCCCATGGAGTGTGGGCAAAGGGGATGGTGGATTTACTGATAATGTGTCAGCAGACAGAGATGGAGGAGGAGTGCTGTTGGTGACAGTGATTCCACAGAATTCAGGGGCTATGTCCCAAGCTTCCTGATTATCTGCCCATCTGTCCCCATCCCAAGTTTCAGGGTCCCATTTATCCCAATGAATGCCCTCACTTTAACATCATATACTATTCAAGATCGAGAATTCAGGCAGCATTATAACTCAGCCACTCTTATGATGAGACTCTGGGTATGATTTTCGGCATTATCAGCTCTGTTGCTACAAGAAATACAGCTTTCTTTCAGGGCACAAGTAGAAACTTTGAGGTCTTTTATGCATTGCTTGTGTTGTAACTCCAAAGCCCTGAGCTGGTCTCTTTCCTTTCCCACTTGGCCTGTTTCAGTAGGACCAACTAACCAGCTTCCCTATACTTCTATCCTGACAAAATGGCAAAAAAAAAAAAATCAAACACAAGGTCCTCTGATTCTCACTTGTCATCAGTACTTTATCTACAGGTGGATCAAGTATTTGTTGTGTATTAACATTGCCACCTAATGTAATGGATTAGCAGTGCCCTCTAAACTAATAGCTACCAGTGCCATTAAAGTAGTCAGACATGAGAACCAACTTAGAAAACCCAGCCTTATAATTGTGTTTCTCTAGAACCACTCCTGGTACCAAATGTCTTAGGCAGTGTTCTCTAGAGAAGTCTATATCAAGGAGACAGCTCACACAGTTGTAGAGGTGTGAGAGTCCCAATTTCAGGTGAGATGAGCTAAGATCAGCAGGTCAGATGGCAGGCAGTGAAGCAATGAGACAGGCTGGTAGGCAGGCAGATAATAGAGCAGGTTGCTGGCTCAAGTCCAAAGAACCGGAGGTTGGAGGACAAGCGAGATGCAAGATCCAGACCCACCATAGAGCAAGGAAGCTTTGCCTGAGTGTCTAATACATGGGGAACAGGTCAAATCTCTTAGGAAACATTCTTTCAGTTGATTGGCTGTTCATAGCCGACTTCATTATAGAGTTAATTACATTCTATTAAATCTCATTTGGGGGATAGCTACATCTCAACTGCCAAGCCACTGAGAAGCCTGACCCAGTCAAGTTTGACCCAGTCAAACCTTAACTACAACAGTATGTGAGGACCTGTCTCCAAGCAAAGGAATGTCATGGCTTGCCAGCACACAACAGAGGCTAGGAGAGAGGCTCACAGAAGGGGTGGGCATGATTGAAACCCTCATGTGGACTTTGAGTTTCAGAACTGTGAGGAAATCAATTTCTGTTCTTTAAAGGAACCCACTTGTGGTATTTCTGTTATGGCAGCATCAGGTAACTAAAACGGGGCTCTAGGTTGAGGTAGAACATCATGTACAAAGTTCCAGTGGCAAGAAACAAACCTGTGAAGGTCATAAAGATCATCCTAACTTAATCTCTCCTTATTTTATTGATGATAAACCTGAGGGGAGTGACTTGCCTGAGGTCTCTGTAATGGGGTGAACAAATTCATGTTCTTCCCCGAAGCTCAGAGTGTACCTTATTTGGAAACAGGGTCAATGCAAATGTAATTAAGATGTGTTCATATTGGAGCAGAGTGGACCCTTAGTCCAATATGACTGATGTCTTTATGGGAAGAAATACAGACACACAGATGACCATGAGAAGACAGAGACAGAGGCTAGAGTGATGCTGTCACAGCCAAGGAATGTCTGGGGCTACCAGAAGCTGAAGAGACGAGGAAAAGTCCTTCTCTAGAGATTCCAGTGGGAGCATGACCTAGCCAACACCTTGATTTCTAACCTCCAGTCTCCAGAATTCTGAGGTCATAAATTCCCGTTGTTTTCAAGGCATTCATATTTGTGGTACTTTGTCATGGCAGCTTTAGGAGACCCATACCGTCGCACAGCATATTAACAGAAGGACTGGGATTAGATTTTAGGAACCCATTCCATAGGAGTCCTGGTGTGGTTTTGTGGGCTAATGCATTGGACTGCAGAGTCAGTTTGATTGGCAAGGTTGGTGGTTCAAACTCACCAGCCGCTCCTTGGAAATCCTATACAGGGTTGCTATGGGTCAGAACCAACTCGATTTCATAACTAACCAACAACATTTCATATCTAACTCTCCTTTCGGAGTTGTTCTTAAGTGCCATCCAGTCAGTTCCAGTTCATGTTGTTGTTGTGAAGTGTCGTCGAGTCAATTCCGACCCATAGCGACCCTGTGTAGAGTTTCCAAGGAGCAACTGGTAAGCTTGAACCACCGACCTTGCAGTTCAAATGACTTTGCAGTCCCACAGCGCCACACCAGGACTCTGATTCATAGCAACCCTATATATGGGTTCCAAGGAGCGACAGGTGGGTTTGAACCACCAACCTTGTGGTTAGCAGTCCAGTGCTAACCCTACAGTGCCACACCAGGACTCCTTTTAGACTGGTACCTATTAAACCTGTCAGCTCCCAGCTTCTCCTGATCACAGGCTACCTCTTTGACTTCTCTTCTCCCAGTCCCCAGCCCTGGCTGCCTTGCCTTTCTGTGGAGCACTGAAGAACACTGAGGAATTTTCTTCATGGGGTAGATGAGATATGAGAAACATTTGTCCTCAGACAAGTGAAGTCCATAACACATTTACAGGCTGGTGGTGTGTGGGAAGTAGGAGCCAGGGCATCTGTGTGAGACCACTTCCCACCAGTGTCTGATTAGTACTTCTGGTCTGTGGACCTAGGGTGGCCCAGTGTCAATCTCCTGCAGTGAGGAGAATACCCCTTCTCCTTGGAGCCGTATCAGAGCAGCCCAGAGGACAAAGGACAAACCCAGTTTGGAGTCATGGAACTCCTCGGAAGTTTCGGCTAGATCTAAGATATCTGAGTCTTCTCCTCTTTTCTGTTGATGAGGAGCCAGAGGCCCGGTGTGAGGAAGGATAAATCCGAATCCTCACAGTGACTCAGGGACAGAGCAGGTGTCCTGTGTCCTACTCCAGGGCTCTCAGTATCCCTGAAGGAGAGGACTATTGGCATCCTGAGAGGCCCCTTTGAACTCTGCCCTTAACATCTACAGTAGCTAGAGACAGTGACTCAGCAATCAGGCAGATTTGAGCTACATAGGAAGAGCAGAGTTAGAAGACAGGGCTGTGGGCAGTATCCTCATCCTTCCTCTGTGGTGGAAATACTACTCAAGAAGATGGTGACATGGTCTATCCCTAGGTAAACCACTTATCTTCACTTCCGGTTCCTCATCTCTAGAATAGGAATAAAAGCTTTTTGCTGTCCAGTCAATTCAGACTCATAGCCACCCTCCAGGACAGAGTCGGGTGGCCCTATAGGATTTTCTAGACTGCAATCTTTATGGAAGCAGACTACCATATCTTTCTCCCTCAGGGTGGCTGGTGGGTTCAAACCATCAACTTTTTGGTAAAGCTGAGTGCTTAACCACTGTGACATCAGGGCTCTTCACAGAATGGGATGAATGACCCCTCTCCCACAGCATGACTGCAAGGAGAGAATGAAGTGAGAACTTCCTTCACTCTCCTGCTGCCATCTTGCCTGTTCCTAACTGGCAAGACACAAGGAGACGTAAGAGGTAGACTCTTGAAGGTTTGATCTGAGGCCAGGAGGTAATCTTAGGTTGCTGGAGGAAAGTCTTCAATAAAAATTCTGGGCCATTTTAGACACAACTGTATCGTAATAGGGTTGATGTCAAGCCCCTTTTACAGGCTTTCTCAAATCTTTAACACATTGTTGTTGTTGGTAAGTGCTGTTGAGTCGTTTTCTGATTCATTGCTACCCTGTATAGGGTTTCTGAGGAGTGGCTAGTGGAACCACCAACCTTGTGTTTGGCAGTTCAGTGCTCATCCTACAGTGCCACACTAGGACTCCACGGCCTCCTTTGTTGTTGTTGTTGTTGTTATGTGCCGTGGAGTCGGTTCCGACTCATAGCGACCCTGTACAGGATTTCCGAGGCTGTGAATCTTTACGGGAGCAGAAAGCCTCATCTTTCTCCCGCGGATAAGCTGGTAGTTTCAAACTGCTGACCTTGCGGTTCACAGCCCGATTCGTAACCACTACGCTACCAGATTAGGACTCCAGGGGCTCCTTACAGTACTGTTAATGGGACGAACAGGAGATAATGAACTCTCCCGTTTGCCTGATTCCTACTTCCCTAGTCTTCAAGCATCTTGGCTCCTTTTATCCCCTTCTCAAGCCCCTAGCTCTGGCCTCTGCCCAGTAACACTCCCTATGAATCAGTGACAAGGGGTATTGGTGTAAGTACAGAAGTCACCCTTCAAACACGCTAGGACCCAGAGATGTCCACAGCCATAAGATTCAATGAGAGAAAAATGAAACGACAAACCACTAGAGGCGGTAGAGGGAACTTGGGATTCAGGGCTGTCTAAGGGCTCTGTTGCAAATGTGTTTGTGAGTAAACAGTGAGCCCCAGTAAACTTTGGACATGAAATGCTTTCCAAATACGTCTTTAATAATTCCACTATACAAATTGTTACCAACTGAACTGTGTCCCCCACCAAAAATATATGTTGTAAATTCGAACCTAAATGGATTATAATCCCATTTAGGAATGGGTTGGTTTTATTATATTAACACTTTCATGCCCACTGGACTTCTGAGTCCCAGTTACATTTTTGCCTCTCTGGTTTCTTGGGGGTGCTAGTGTCCCGCTTCTTGTACATACTGCCCTCTGGTGGGGATATCTATAACTGTTTAGAACTGAAGAATCGTCCACTAACGCTGGGTTATTTTATGAGCTGGTTATCCCGAAGGTCTGACTCTGGAGACATTTTATGTCTTTTGGCTTTTGTATATAAAGATAAGCCTTATTAAGTGTATTTTGAATACAATTCATAAGGAAGTTGTGGTTTTTATGATGGTTGAAGTTTAAGAGAGCAACTTAGTTTTAAGCACAGTGGTGCATTGTAAACTCATATGTAGCCATTGATGAGCTGTGTGCATATAGTTCTTACAATCCTCAAGGATTTCTCTTTTTATTTTATGACCTATAAGTAGGACTTTTACAATAAAAGTTAATTAATTATTGGATTTCTGGTATGGCGCTGTAGAATAAATACTGGACCACTAACCACAAGGTCAGTGGTTCAAACCCACCAGTCACACCTTGGAAACCCTATACAAGGTTGCTAAGAGTCAGAGCAGATTTGATAGCACTTCACAATAACAAGAACAAGTAGTGTCTATCTCATGACACCAAACTCTTTTGCTGCTTGCCTGTGTACACGAGGTGGAACATATGCAATTTCTCTCCTTGTGTATTTTCATGCTGGTGTGTGGGTGTGGTTTGGTAGTATCCTGGTTTTGCAGAATGTAGAATTATTTTTTTCCCCTGAAACGTTTCTTAATTTTTTTTAGAAATGGACTCTTTGAAGGATGCAGACATTCTAAATTGTTTCTTTTCTCTATTCACTCTGAAATTGAGGATGAATCTGAAGATCTTTGTGGAAACTGAAGCTCATTTTGATGGTAACAACGATGGTGCTAATGTGATATTAGAGGATGATGAAGCAGTTGATGCTGTGCAATAAAGAGTTGAAGCAGATGATGTTGCCTGGGATGAAAGCAAGGCAAATGAAGGTGAGTGGTGTGAGGTTGTCTCCTCCTTGGAAAAGATAATAAACTTGCTTCAGCAACATGCCATGGTTTACCCAGATCTGACCCATGGGGATACAGAAGTAGATTACTTTTTGTCTGTATTTACAGAGAGGTTTTGGAAATTATTGAAGACCAAATGAATTTTATGCAACCCAGGATATAGAGGGCAAGAGATTAGAATGCTAACTACAAATTGGCAGCCTCCCCACTGTAGAGGAAATGAAGACATTAGTGATATATTGAGGGGCATACACATATTGCTGGAGCTCAGACATTACTGGTCCAGTGACTCCCTCTTGGGTGTGATTTCCGTTACAGAATTTAGGACTGAAACAAGATTCACGGAGCTGACTGAGACCATACACCACAATGACATAGAGAGCAATTCAGCAGCATGCACCAAGAAAAGCGTGGCTGTGACCGACTTCACAAAGTGCACTCAATTATCAATGTTCTCAATAGCTCCTGAAAGAAGCGTACGAGGGACTTTGAAAGTTTGCAAGAAAATCCCATTATCTTTTCATTCCAGTTCTCCATGAACTTTTTGAAGCACTCTCCTATGCGCCACCGAAGTGTCATGGCAGGCGATGAAAGCTTGGTGACGTTTAAGAGCTCTTCAGAGATAAACCAATATATGCTAATGAAGCCCATCAAGCATGGGTACAAAGTTCGGTGCTTGGCTGTCTCACAAGTTGGTTTTGTAAATCAGACTGAAAAACGGCGAGAGTGTTGTACTTGGATTGTACCATTCATGCAACCATCCTCATAGATTCATTGCCTTTGACAATATCTTCTCATCCTCTCACATGAAAAAAGTCATAGTGCAAGACAGATGAAGAGGAAGATCACTCACAGCAGGGAGCATTTCTGTTTCATAGGATGCGGCAGGATGATAAACCTGTGACAGTTTTGTCAATGTTCTACAACCCAAAGGACATCATTAGTGTCAATTGGAAAGAATAAAGATGATTCCTCCTTAGAACACAATGGAATTATGGGGGCAGCGCACCGTGTTCATCAGAGGCATACACCATCAATGGGTGGCAAGTGCTTATTTCCTTATTGGCATTGTAAATAGTTTCACAACATGGAACTGTAACAACGGGGGCAGATGGGACCAACATTCCTTCAGGGTCTCTCTAATTAGTCAGTTTACTGTGGACCAGGAAGTCAAAGAAAGAGAAAGGCCCTCCTTTTATTGTGAAGAATTAGTTAGGAGTAAGTGGGCTGACAACTGAGGTATAGCTCCGAAAGGTTGGGAAATATTTACCTGTAGAGGGATCTGGAAAGTGATAGTGAGAAATCAGTACTAAGAAGAAACAGACTCGAACAATATGTGCAACCATCTCAGGGTGCCTGCATGTGTCAGTGCAAGAGCTTCACACCATCAAGTAAAATTGCTAAGATACAGCAGATTTTACTATGCCCCATTCCTACTGCCAGAGGAATTGGAAACTATATCAAAATCCATCATACCGAATAAAATTGTTAAAGCATTCAGTGATTCAGCATGCATTAGCAAGAAAACATATCTATAAAATCTTACAAATAAAAAGTAATTCGGTCATCTGAATGAGACAGGATTAGTGCACGGTATATCTCAATAACCTCATATACATGTGAAAGTTGGACAGTGAATAAGGAAGACCATAGAAGAATTGATGCCTTTGAGTTATGGTGTTGGAAGAGAATATTGAAAGTGCTGTGGACTGCCAAAAGAACCAATAGATCCGTTTTGGAAGAAGTGCAGTCAGAGTGCTCCTTGGAGGCCAAGATGGCCAAACTTCGTCTCTCATATTGTCAGGAGGGAGCAGTTGCTGGAGAAGGATATCATGTTTGGTAAGGTGGAGGGTCAGAGGAAAAGAGGAAGACCCCCAACGAGATGGATTGGCCAAGTGGCAGCATCGATGGACTCAAGTGTGGCAACAACAGTGAGGTTGGCCCAGGATTGGGCAGTGTTTCGTTTTGCTGTATATAAGGTCACTATGGGTCGATACCAACTCGATGGCACCTAACAACAACAACAACATATCTTGAGTAGACCTTTTTTGAGATATGTTGTTGTTAAGTGCCATCAAGTCAATTCCGACTCATAGTAACCCTGTATAGGGTTTCCCAGGGGCTGCTGGTGGATTCTTAATCTACAACTCCATACCAGGACTCCTCTGACATATGAAAGAGATTAAATGCAAGCTAGTGAGAAGAGAGACAACAAGCCACATGAAGATAGCCCAGGAGTCGTTGTTGTTGTTAAGGGCCATCAAGTCTGTTGCAACCCATAGCGACCCTGCACAGTTCCAAGGAACAACTGATGAACTCAAACCACCAACCTTGCAATTCAAACCAACTTTGCAGTCCAGCACATTAATCCACAAAGCCACACCAGGACTGGAGCTCAGGAATAGAAAAAGGACAAGAACAAGACCCTTCCTCCTGATCCAACAGAGAGAGAAATTCTTCTCCTAGAGCTGAGACCCTGAATTCAGATGTCTCGCCTCCTAAACTACGAGAAAATGAATTTCCGTTGGTTAAAGCCATCAGTTTGCAGTATATTCAGTCCTCAGATTTCAAATGAGTTCTGATCCTAAAACAGTCTTTAAATTGAATGTGAACATAAGTCAGAATAACTAGGTGGGTACAGTATATTTAACATCAGTTAAGTCAGTTTATGAGTCCTGGGGTGGTGCTGCGGGTTAATGCACTGGACTGCAAGGTTGATTTGAATATCAAGGTCAACTGTTCAAACTCACCAGCTGCTCCTTGGAAACCCTATACAGGGTCATTATGAGTCAGAACTGACTTGAGGACACTTAACAACAACAACAACACCTTTCCTATTGCTGGAGTCCTGGTGTGATGCTGTAGGATTAACATTGGACTGAGAATTACAATGTAGCTGGTTCTTGAAGAATCAGATGAGGCTTTCTACTTCTGCTAAGATTTAAAAAAACTCAGAAACCCTATACAGGATTGCTACGAGTTGGAACTGCATTTAACAACAATTTTCTGTACATAAAAGACATTAACAAACACTTCTAGATACATAAAAATATTATTAACAAAATTATAAACATAATTATTACAATATCAATGCAACAATAATAATAATGCTTAGATGCACATTGCAAAGGAGAGCCCTTTGTTACTACAAACCATTGTAGATAGCTAGAATTTTTAATGTAATAGACTTTGGGGGTTGGTTTGTAACTATCGGTTGTATGTAAGTCGGAAGTTCCAAGCCTGAGGTATACCTGTATTCTTGTTACAATAGCACTGGATACCTAAGACACAAACTGAGCCTAATGAAATTGTACCCATTGCAAATGCACTGCTGTACCTCGGAATACAGAAGAGACGCTATAGTAATTTCCCACTTGGACTAAGCATGTTGGGAGTTTACACCCATTGAGTTTACACCCAGGATTATTATGGGCCTGTCCTTCAGGTCTGTGAACTCAATCTGTCAGTACCATCTCTCCCTCCCTGCAGCTAGCAGCCCCTTGGGCTTGAGCTCAGGAGGCTGAGGAGGCAGGAAGTGTTGTAGACTCCTAGCATCACACCAGCTCTGTGCTTCTGTCTGGTTGTTGGAAACACTCAGCTTGCTCTCTTCTAGAGCCTTTTGCTCATGTTGTTGCCCCTCCTGGGATGATTCTCTTACAGGTCTGGGAAGCGGCTGACTCATTCTCATCATCCTCTTATATGCCCCTCCTCAATAAGTTTTTCATGACCACCAGGTTTAATGTCAACCCCTCTGTCACTTCCACCCCTCCCCTGCACCACTCACACACTTGGTTCCAACACATCTCTATCTGGGAATCATCCTATGTTAACGCTGACTCAAGGAATGCCCTAGGTATCACTGTGAGGTTTTTTTTAAGTAGATCACCAGACCTTTCTTCCAAGGTACCTTGGGGTGGACTCTGATCTCCAACCTTTTGGTTAGCTGCTGATAACATTGATCTGTTGCATCACCCAAGGTTTCCTTTCCTGGTCCTTAGCACCCATTTTCCCACTCCTCCCTCCCTAGCTTATCTTCTCCCACTATAATATTTAGAATGCCAACCCCACGTTGTCAGGGACCTGGTCTATGTAGCTTGTCCACTGCTTTCTCCCCAAGACCTTGACACAGAGTGCATGCTAAATGAATACTTGCTGAATAAATGAATGTCCCCAGACAGGAACCTAGAGGCCAGTAGCCATCCAGAGAAGGTGTGTGAACAACCACCCAGTACACTGCAAGACAGCAGGGGTGGCTCCAACTCTCAGACTAAACTCTCTTCTTGCCTCTCCTCCTTGGATCTCCCAGAACATTTGTACAAAGCAGTGTTATGGTTGACTCTGTAAGATAAGCATTGGACTGTCAACCATCAGGTTGGTGGTTCAATTCTTCCAGCCACTCTATGGGAGAAAGATGAGGCTTTCTGCTCTCACAAAGATGTACAGCCTCGGAAACCCTATACAGGGTCACTATGAGTTGGAACCGATTCGACAGCACTTAACAACAACAGTGTCATGGGTGAGGCTCCAGAACGAGATCACCTAGGTTCAAGTCCCACCTCTGACTTGACTGACTGTCTTGACCCTGGGTAAGTTCTAGAACCCAGTTCCTGCTTCTAGAAATGGAAAATCATGAACGTACCCATCTCTGGGTGGTTGAGTCATCATCCCTGCATGTAGGTGTTGTTAGCCACACATTTCAAGGCAACTTGAAAGCTACTTGCCCAAGTGACACAGCCAACAGTGGCTGCGATGTGATTAGGCACTGAGGTGTCTGTCCTTGGCACCACCCTCAGGCTGAGAATCCCTGCCCCCTCCCCTCCCACCACCTACGCTCTGATTGATGAGGGCAGGGCTGCAGACTTCTACTCAGAGCCTCTTCTGACAAGGCTGCCTCCGTGCCAGGTCTGAAAGGCAAGTTTACAAGGTATATTTAAAAGCCTCCTAGACAGGGGAGCTGGTTTACATGCCTTTGGGGGCCGGTTCAGCTCTCGGCTTCTAATGAAAACAGACTCTTGGTTGTGAAGTGATCTCAGGAGAGGCCCTGCCTCAGAGTAGGCAGCGGTGGTTTGCTGTGAGGAGGTGTCAGCCTGTGCTCAACCTGGGAGTGAGGGGGCTCAGGATGCCTCCCCCCCCCAGTGTCTGGTCCCTTCTGCCAACTTCTTTTCTCCATCTGCTCTGTCTCCCATTTCCAGAAGTACTAGAAATAGGGTGTCTCAACCTGGTGGGCTGAGGGGGTATTTCAAAAGATCTGAGTACACTTTGAAAAGTCAGTGGAGTCAGCCACAACTCCTGGCGACCCCAGGCCCATTGAAGCGCCACACTGCCCTATCCTGCAATGTCCTTGTAATTGGTTCTGGACCGGACCATTGTGACCTTTAGGGGTTTCACTGGCTGGTTTGGGGAAGTCACTCACCAGGTCTCTTCTTCTTCATCTTTCTCAGTCTGGAAACCTGTTTGGCCTCAAAGCGAAATGCAGTGTCCACTTCAGTGTCCACTTCTGACTAGGTGCATTGTTTGGGAGGTGAACCCTGGTATCTTATGTGGAAGGTGAGTGCCCTGCCGCTGGACCACCACGGCCCTCAACAGATCATTTCTTATGGAAAAAAAAAAAAAGATTCCCAATTTCTTTTTAAAAACTCTGAAGACTTGTCCCTATCTCCTGTTCCCCTGGCTCACATGGCAAAGTGGTTTGGGCAGAGCAGCAGCCGCCCCTCCCCTTTGGGACCAGGCATATTTCTTCCAATTTCCCACTGTTTTCACCTCTCCCTGATGTTCCCCCACATTGCCTGCTTGCTCCTGGGGGCCTCTGAGTTTGGGACTCCCATCCTGGGACCACACAACCTGGCTGGGACTTGATCCCCTGCTCTCATTTTATTGATGAGAGTACAGAAAAGGAAAGTGATTTGCTCAAGGTCGCCCAGAAGGTCAATGCCTTAGCCAGGAAGAGAGTGAGAGCCAGGTGTCTGCTCCTTGGAAGTATTTCCTCCTCCCAGAAGCCTCCACACTTGGATTTCTGGGTTCACCTCCTTTATGGGCAGAGGCAGCCCCACCTCCTCCATGCCTCCAGCTTTCCTCACCCTACATCTGCCAGAAAGAGCTTTTGAAACTCAGATCTGATCCCATTACATCACTCACTTCCCAGCACTGGGAAGAAAGGTGATTCTTCCTTGTTGAAGGATAAAGTTGAACTAGCTCATGATGGCATTCTGGACCCTGTACTGTGTGGTCCCAGTGCACCTTCCAGCCTCACTCTGCCACTCTGTGTGACTTTTCCCTGCTTCACCTATCAGATGGGACCATTTCCTTTTCCCTAACCTCACTACCAGGCACCCCCCCACCTCCCCACTGTTCCCCTCCTGCAGAAGAAATTCGGCTCAGCCTCCAAGGATTACTACCATGACACCTTCTCCAAGTTGTTTGTTGTTGTTGTTGGGTGCCACCGAGTCAGTACTGACTCATAGCGACCTTAAGCACAACAGAACGAAACACTGCCTGGTCCTAGGCTAACCTCACAATTGGTGCCATGCTTGAGCTCACTGATGCTGTCACTTTGTCAATTCATCTCGTTGGGGGTCTTCCTTTTATTCTCTGACCCTCCACCTTACCAAACATGATATCCTTCTCCAGTGACTGGTGCCTCCTGACAATATGTCCAAAGTATGAGAGACCAAGTTTAGCCATCCTGGCCTCCAAGGAGCACTCTGGCTGCACTTCTTCCAATACAGATCTGTTGGTTCTTTTGGCAGCCCATGGCACTTTCAATATTCTCCTCCAACACCATAACTCAAAGGCATCAATTTTTCTATGATCTTCCATATTCACTGTCCAACTTTTGCAGTTTTAAGGTTATTAAAAATACTATGGCTTGGATCAGGCACATCTTAATCTTCAAGCTGACATCTTTGCTCTTCAACACTTGAGAAAGTTCTTGTGCAGCAGATTTGCCTAGTGTAATACCTCATTTGAGTTTTTGATTGTTGCTTCCATGAGTGGTAATGGTTGATCCAAGAAAAATGAAGTCTTTGACAACTTCACTCTTTTCTCTGTTGGTAAGAATGTTGTTTATTCATCCAGTGGTGAGGATTTTTGTTTTCTTTACATTGAGATGCAATCCATACCGAAGGCTGTACTCTTTGATATTCATCAATAAATATTTTAAGTCCTCTTCCCTTTCAGCAAGCAAGATTGTATCATCTGCATATTATAGGTTGTTAATGTGTCTTCCTCCAATCCTGATGCCACATTTTTCTTCATACAACCCAGCTTCTCATATTATTTGCTCAGCATACAGGTTGAATAAGTATGGTAAAAAAATACAACCCTGTTGCACACCTTTCTTAATTTTAAACCATTCAGTGTTCCCATGTTCTGTTCTAACAACTGCTTTTTTGGTCCACAGCACATAACAACAACAACAACAGATTGCTCATGAGCACAATTAAGTGTTCCGGAATACTCATACTTCACAATATTGTCCATAGCTTGTCATGGTCCACACAACTGAAAGCCTTTGCATAGTCAAGAAACCACAGGTAAATATCTTTCTGGCATTCTCTACTTTCAGTCAAGATCTATCTGATATCAGCAATGATATCCCTCATTCCATGTCCTCTTCTGAATCTGACTTGAATCTCTGGAAGTTCTCTGTCAATATATGCTTGCAGCCATTTTTGTATTACCTTTAGTAAAACTTCACTCACATGGGATAGCACAGATATTGTCTGATGATTTCCACATTCCATTGGGTCACCTCTTTTTGGAATGGGCACAAATATGGATCTCTTCCAATCAGTCAGCCAGGTAGCTGTCTTCCAAATTTCTTGGCAGAGATGAGTGAGTGCCTCCAGTGCTGCCTCACTTTGTTGAAGATTTCAATTTGTATTTGGTCCAGGTCAAAGAGAATGATGCCCTCCTCTCCTTCACCATTCTGCTCAAACCTCCATTGTGGCATGGGTCCCCGTTATGTTCTTGCCCTAAGATGTTAACTTTGCCTTATTCACCTGCTGGCCTATTAATCATGATCGTCATAACATATACTGGGCGCTGAACATATCCCAGGGAATGGGCTGAGCCCCTGGCATGTAGTAGCTCATAAATTCTTTTGACAGTTCTTTGAAGTGGACAGATACTCCTATTTGTTCTGATGGAGAAGCTGAGGCACACACGGTTACATAGCATGTCCACTGTCACAATACCAGTGACACATGATGGCAGGATGCAACTTGGCTCTGGAGCTCCAGGTCCCCCTGCCACCCCAAGCTATGTGTATGGGTAAGGGTTTCAGAGCACCACTGTGCTTCATACTTTTCTGACCCAGGGCTCTGTTCTCTGATCAGACTAGCCTAGAGGAAGTCCTTGGGGTCAGGTTGAGGTGAATAGCTCCGGATCATTTCCCTTTGGTTCTTTCTCAGCAGCTTGGGTGGCCATGGCCCAATATCCGTCTTCCGTCTCTCCTCCAACACCACTCCCTTCGCCCCTCACCTCCCTCAACCTTACCCTCCTCTAATTAGAAAATAACTTTTCTTGGTGAACCACAATGAATCTCCCTAGTAAGCCCCCAGTGTTTAGATTTCAGCATGTGCTCTTCCCTTTCCTTGAGCTCACAGCCTCCCTGTCTCCTGGGCTCTGTCGTAGATGCCTGGTACTCAGGCTGAATAGAAGCCCTGGCCTGACCTTCAGACAGAAATCCATCCGTATCTTTGACCTTTGAGACCTGGTGGCTGGGCTGACCTTGGACTTGGAGCTTTCCTAGGAAAAACGGAGGGAAGAGTGCAGGGAAAGAGGGAGGAGGGAGAAAGGAACTAGAAAGGAAAGAGATAAAGAGGGGGGAAGAGGGAAAGAAGGGAATGAATTGTACTTCACTTATAGTAACAGCCAAACCCCATCTCACCTGGCCCGTCTCCTCCCTGATGCCAGCTCAGGTCTCTTGCCTTCCTCATCCACGTTGCCTTGGCCACACTGGCACCTCTTCTGTTCCTCACACAAGCCAAATCCATTCCTGCCCCTGAGCCTTTGCTTGTAGCCTCCTCTGCCTAGAATATCCATCTCCCTGCCCTTTGCTACAAGGTAGTACATATCATTCGGCTCACAGCTCAAACACCCCCCTTTTAGGGGTGACACATTCCATTTGGGGGTTTGTGGCCAGCAGAGCTGGCTCACCTGTTGGAAAGAGAGCCTTTGGGAGAACAGTAAACCTCATCGGGCTCGCTCACTGTGCCCCCACACCTGGCATATAGTCCAGCATATAGTTGTTATGTGCTGTCAGTTGTAACCAACTCATAGTGACCCTGTGGAGTGGCTGGTGGGTTTGAACTGCTGACCTTGTGGTTCAAACCAGCCTTGCAGTCCAGTGCTTATCCTACAGTGCCACACACATTAAGTGCTCAATAAATGGTTGGAAGGAAGCAAAAGAGGAAAAGAAAGAGAAAGATAGAGGAACGAAGGAAGAAGAGGGAAAAGAAGTAAATGAGATCCCAGCTTTCTTAGCTCTTGTCACGATGCCAGGTGCCACTTTCAATTTTGACAAAGCATCTTGTCCTGGCACTGGGGCTGTGTTCAGTGTTGGGGAGGGGGTATTCAGGAACAAGAACAGGAAGATGTCTCCCTTTGCCCTCTGAGGCAGCCGCTGTGTGAGGTCACTCTACAGCAGTTGCTCTCTACTGGAGAGCCTCTCTTTGTCCCCATGCTCAGAGGGCAAGGCCTCCTGGGTCTCCAGGGCACAGTGAAGGGCCAGGTAATGGAACTGAATGCCAGTGGCTGGGCTGACCATGAGAAGGAAGATTAGAGCTCAGACAAGCCAGGCTCACAGTGAGGGACTTCCAAGGGGAAGTGACAGACAATGTGTGAGCAGCCATACTGGCCCGGTGAAATACGGCTGTGACCTGGCTCACAAATGGGAGTCAGGGTCAGAGATTCGCACTAGAACTCAAAAGACCATGAGAATTCAAGAGGGAAAAAAATCCACATAAAATTCAATTTAAGGCTTAAGCAGTAGTGCTTTCTGGTGAAGCCATCCTCCTGTGATTAGGAAGTCACCGTGCGCTTTAGCCGGGCTCCCTCCTGAAGGTCCCTGAGCTGGGCGCTCAGTGAGTGGACACATGGCTTCTCTAGTCCATACCTCCATTCTCTGAAGGTCCTCAGGAAGAGGTGGGTATTCCCCCATGCCTTCCTTTTGTCAAGTTGTTCCCCCACTTATCCTCTGATAATGGTCACGAGAAGAGAGAACAAGGGGGCATCCAGGGTGCCCACCATTCCCTTCCGCACTGCGGGCAGCTGTGAGTTTGTAGTGGTCCTGGTGTTGCAATTGGTGATGACACTGTGTTGGAGGTTCAAGACCACCTAGAGATGTCTCAGAAGAAAGACCCGGTGCTCTACTTCGGAAGAATCAACCACACTGAAAACTCTGTGGATCAGTTCTACTCCGACATGCATGAGTGTGCCATGCGTTGGCAGCAATTCTATGGCAACTAGTGTTTTCAGATTTGGGTTTAAGATGCTGGAGTACACATCACCATGCCACTTTGATGGTGCACAGAGCAGGACACTGAAGCAGTCAGCGAATCGGCATGTTGTTAAACGCCATCGAGTCAGTTCTGACTCATAGCGACCCTGGATAGGTTTCTGAGAGTTTGTATAGATTTCTGGTGGGTTTGAGGTACCAACCTTGTAGTTAGCAGTCCAGTGCTTCTGCTGCAGTGCCACACCACTGTTGTTGTTGTTAAGTGCCAAGTTGGTTCCGACTCATAATGACCCTGTATAGGGTTGCCGAGGAGTGGCTGGTGGGTTTGAACTTCCGACCTTGATGTTCAAACCGATCTTATGATGCAGTGCTTATCCTACAGCACCACACCAGGACCCTCAGGTTCAAATCCTAGCTCTGCCAACTTGCTCTGTGTGCTTGCAAAAGTGGCTTAACCTCTCTGTGCTTCAGAGTTTTTATCTGTGAACGGGTTGTAATCATGCTGTGACCTGTGCCTAGTGCATTCAAACTAAATCAAACCAAACCTACTGCTATCGAGTGGCTTCTGACTCATATAGTGACTGGCCCTAGAGGGCAGAGCAGCGGCCCTATGGGACAGGGTAGAATTGCTCTTTATGGTTTCCGAGACTGTAAATCTTTCTGGGAGCCAATATCCTCATGTTTCAGAAGAAAGTAGCAGCTGGAGTGGGTAGCTGACCCAGGCCAGGCAATTTGAAAACAATCCGTCTGTCCTTAGTCTTTTCTGGAACTGTCACCACACTTGGTGTAGTGCTGTAGGATAAGCACTGAACTGTGAAACACAAGGTCAGCCATTCAAACCCAGCAGCTTCTCCTTGGAAACCCTGTACAGGGTCACTACAAGTCAGTATTTAACAACAACATCAGGAACAAGACTCACTCTGTCCCCTGGGGGTGTTAGCTGGTGGACGGTAGCCCTGTAGCTGCCAGATCCCACCCTTTATTAATAATACTTAGGAAGAGACCCCCTGAGGAGGAAGGCAGAAGAAAGCATCAGGGCAATAAAGAGACCTGGATCCTATCATGCCGGACAGCTGCTAACTCTTGTGGTTTCAGTTACCTGAATCAAAACTATTCAAGTTCAAAGCCATTTGAATTGGATTTCTATCACTTGCCAATCCTAAGTACTGTGCTTAGATGATAGTTGTTATTCTAGAAACCTTTGTAAAGCAAAACTATATAAATATATAAGAAGCCCTGGTACTATAATGAATTATGAGCTGGGCTTCTAACCAGCAGGTCTGCATTTCGAATCTATGAGTCACTCCGCTGGAGAAAGATGAGGCTTTCTGCTTCCATAAACATTTACAGCCTTGGAAACCCTATACAGGGTCGCCCTGAGTCAGAAACGACTCGGTGACACACAACAACCACCATCAAAATATGAAGCTATGGGATTTCAACATATCCTCTGTGTAGATCTATACACTTCTGGAGTTTGAATCTCTCTAAAAGTTCCCGGAAGAATCCTGTTCTCTTGTATTTATACCATGTCAAAATGGTTGTTTTGGCATCTTTGAGGGACTAAAATCATGTTTGTTTTCAATGTTCTTTGAATTTGGGGAGCAAAAAGAAGTCTGAAGAGGAGAAACCAGAGCAGTTGGGTGGATGGGATAAAGTTTCCCGATGAAATGCTCGTAGGAAGGTCCTTGCTACCCTTGAAGAATGAGCAGGTGCATTGTCAGGATGGAAAAACAAAACAAAACAGACTTCTTCTGCACAAACTTCCCGTCTTTTTTCACCCAGTGCAGTTTTCGCTTTTCTTAAAACTTCTTCCTAATAAGCCCCTGTGATCATCCTGTGTCTGTTGAGAAAATCTATCAAGATTGCCCATTTGGGATCCTAAGAAACAATCATTATAGACTTCTTAGTTGAGCGCTCTGTCTTGACTTTAACTGGTAGAGCAGATCCCCTAGGAAGCTACTGTTTTGATTGGACATTTTCTTGGAAGGCACCCTAACAAGACTAAGACACTTGCATTGCTGAGAGAACTTGTCTGGAGCCATCCGCTGACAGCACAGACATGTTTAAACACATTTTGTTTGGAATAAACCCTGTGAGTGTATGGGCTAGAACCCTAGTAGTGATACTTTTTGACTTGTATAAAAGGCCCTGATTAAAAAAAAAAAATCCCTTGCCTAGAGTTGTTGTTGTGTGCAGTCGAGTCGGTTCTGACTCATAGCAACCCTGTATAGATAGGGTTTCCGAGGAGCAGCTGGTGGGTTTGAACTGCTGACCTTGTGGTTTGCAGTCCAATGCTGCGTAGAGTAGAGACTGCACACTCCTTAGAATGGCCTGTATAGTTGCTTGGCATTCTTCTCCCTGACAAAACAGGGTTCATACTTCAGTCACACTGAGCTACTTGTAGGTTCCCACTCATCCCCATCTGTGCGCCTCTGTTTAGAATGTCCTTTGGAGTTCCTGGGTGTCTCAAACAGTTAAGTGCTCAACTACTAGATGAAAGGTTGGGGTCTGAACTCACCCAGGAATGCCTCAGAAGACAGGTCTGGAAATCTGCTTCTGAAAGCTCACATCCTTCAAAGCCCTACTGAGCAGTTCATCTCTGCACATCAGAATCGACTGGGCTGAAACTGGCCACAGCAGAATGTCCTTGGTATCTCCAGTCAGTGCAAACATGCTCAGATGCTAACTGAAAAGTGGGTGTTTCCAGACTATTCAGAGGTGCATCAGGAGAAAGACCTGGCAGTCTACTCCTAAAAAAATCTGCCATTGAAGCTCCTACAGAACCCAGTTCTACTCGGACACACACGGGATTGCCATGACTTGGAATTGTCTCAGAAACAACTGGTTTGGTTTGACTTGGCTTGGCTTTGATAGGATGCCTTTTCTCTTGCCTGCCTCTTCATCTTTTGGAACACTTTCCAGGAATTATTTTTTGTTCTCAGACTTTCTAAATTGACCGTTTCCTCCTCATATTCCATCAAAAGGAGCCCTTGTGGCACAGTGGTTAAGCACTAGGCTGCTAATCATAAAGGTGGCTGTTGGAACCTACCAGCTGCTCTGTGAGAGAGAGAGGTGGCAGTCTGCTTCCTTGGGAAGCCTGTCCGACAGGGTCGCAATGAGTAGGAATCCAGTTAACGGCAGCGGGTTTGGTTTGGGGTACTCCAATAAATACAGTCTTTGTTTTGTGTTTTTTTTCTCCTGGACTGGAATGGGCTGCTTGCTCCTCTGCTTCCTGTTGAGGGAAGAGACCAGTTCTTCAATGTTGTGCTTACTTAGCACAGCTCCTGGCACTTAGGATGGGGCTGGTTAGCTGTGTCCAACTGAGCAGAATCTGGATCAGAAAAAGGCATTAAACAAACACAATTGACTGGTATTGGGGACCAGCCCAGAAATCTCTCTATAAGCCATCTGTCAAACTGGCCATAAAATCCCTCCTGGGAGATGACCCACCAATTCCTGAGTTAGTTAGGGGCATGGTTTCCAGAATCCCATTGTCCAGGGTGGAAGCCTGGCTCTGTCACTTCTTGTGTGATTGTAGGGAGGACCCTCACCCTCTCTGGACCCCTGGCTTCTTTTTTTTAATCATTGGTTTGGACTTAATGACACTGGTATCTGCAAAAAGCATGGAGCTGTGCCTGGCAAATTGTAAGCACCCAATAAATGTTAGGTGTTATTATTCACTGTGGAGAAAATGAGGCGAGAATTAACAAGAACTTTGACAAGGACCTTTTGTATCTTTCACTATGACTCTCTCTCATAATAAGCGGTATTTTATGTGAATGCTTACCATGTCACCCTGTTTCATTGATTTAGAAGCACCTCCAAAAGCTGTTGCTTCCCAGAGCACAGGTGTGCCATTTAGAGGTGATTAACAAAGATGTTTGTGGTCATTTTATAAAACGTGGAGCATCAGGCTCTTAGAGAGGAACATCATTGCATCGTTTCCATGGGAGAATTGGATTAGATTTAGATCACTTTGACTAATAAGTGCATTTTTACAAGCCGTGTCTCTCCCAGGCTGGGTGAAGAAATTGCTCAGGGATAGAGGAGCTCATGGCAAACAAAACTGAGTTTAAAACCCCAGCTTCCTCCAGACACCAGCCTCCGGACCCAGGCTTCCTCAGCTCCCTGCAAAACAACACATTCCAGAAAAACTCCTTTTAATGATTTAAAGTCTCTCCTAAGTGGGCTTTCTTCCAAGGGCCTAAGAGGGAAGGGCAGGGAGCGGGGGAAGCAGGGGAGGGCAAACGAAAAGTTACCCAAAGTTTCCTGGGTGCCAGGCATTATTACTTCACCAGACCTCATAGCAACCCTATTAGAAAGGTAATATGATTAACTTTATTTTTCTGATGAGAAAACAAGGCCCAGAGAGGTAAGTTGACTAGCCCAAGGCCACACAGCATTGCAATATTTGGTAGAATCTAGGGCAACAATTTCTTCTGTTGTCCATGGGGTCACCCTGAGTCAGAGCTAGTTTCATGGCAATTAACAATAACAACAACATAACAGTGACAGTTAAGCTGAAATGGATTGCTGAGGAAGACTCACAAGACCCAAATGACTGCATACAAATCTACAGTTTATTACAGGGAAAGGATACAATATAGCAAAAGCATTAAAGTGAACCTCACAGCCTGGGGTCTGGGGAGGCCAGGTGCAGGCTGTCACCTTTCTGTGGTCAGAGGACCTGTGAAGGGTAGGTGCATGGAATACCTTTGAACTAAGAGAGGAGTCTCAGCTTAGCTTTTTGTTTAAAAAAATATTTTGCTGGTCATGTGGGCTACATAGTCATTAACCTCTCTGCTATCAACAAACAATGCTGACAGTCTCATACAAACTGCCTTAAAGCTCCCCTTACCCATGGCTACAAAGTAAAACTCTCACTCAGTAGGTTTCCTGTCCTGACCAGGGGTTCAGTCCACGCAGCAATTTTAGCAAAATAGGTCACAGCACAATCCACCCTTTTGTCCCTGGGGCAAGGTCTTTTTATGATAAGACAATTGTTATCCTTAGTTTGATAGCAATTAACACATACAAATTCCAAATATTTATTATAACCAGTGAGATATTGGTAGAGATTTAAGCAGATAGCAGAACCATCCAAATAGACCAGTATTGTTGTTGTTAGGTGCCGCCTTATGCACAGCAGAACAAAACACTGCCTATCCTGGGCCAACCTCACTACTGTTGCCACGCTTGAGTCTATCAATGCTGCCACTGTGCCAATCCATCTCGTTGGGGGTCTTGCTCTTTTTCTCTGACCCTCCACCTTATCAAACATGATATCCTTCTCCTTCCTGACAATATGTCCAAAGTATGAGAGACGGAGTTTGGCCATCTTGGCCTCCAAGGAGCACTCTGGCTGCACTTCTTCCAAAATGAATCTATTGGTTCTTTTGGCAGCCTGTGGCACTTTCAATATTCTCCTCCAATACCATAACTCAAAAGCATCATTTCTTCCACGGTCTTCCTTATTCACTGTCCAGCTTTCGCATGCATATGAGGATATTGAAAATACCATGGCTTGGGTCAGGCATACCTTAGTCCTCAAGCTGACATCTTTGCTCTTGAACACTTTAAAAAGTTCCTGTGCAGCAGATTTGTCTAATGCAATACGTCGTTTGATCTCTTGACTGCTGCTTCCATGAGTGTTGATAGTTGATCCAAGAAGAATGAAGACCAGTATAGACTGTCTCATATTTCTGTACTAACTTTACAATTACTTTGCCTCCCTGATCTATGACTATCTACACTTGTTGGTATACATCTGTCGAGTAATTAAGAGCTTTAATCAATCTATCCTGGTTGTTAAGTGCTGTTGAGTCAGTTCCAACTCATAGTGACTTTGTATAGGGTTTCCAAGGAGCAGCTGTTGGACTCGAACCACTGACCTTGTAGTTAGCAGCCCAGTGTTTATCCTACAGCACCACATCATTCACTAAATTGAAATCTTCCGCAGGTCTATCCTCCTCCATACATAGATAGAATGTTTTGCGTAGCTTTTGATTCAATCTCCCAATACCTTCGATCACATGCATCACTATTATCATGAATTCTATCAGGTTCAATATTATCAATTTTACCTACGATTCTTACATTATACCAAAAAGTGATCTCATGGTACTCTAAATACATGATTACAATGTAAATCAGACATAATTACAGTTCCTCTTAGCTCTGCCTCCTTGCATATGCTATAGATTATTTCTCATAGGAGCATGGGTTAGAGACCTTACCTCTGTTATTTCAGAATTCAAAAACTTTTGAGGACATAGCTGACCTCCTTTTCTCAAGTTACTTGATTTGGCAGACGTGGGTTCCCAGAGAGAGGAATCCAGCACCTGGGCTGACCTCTCCCTCAGGATATTGTTGGGAGCTGCTGTTAGGTTGACCCCTGGCTCACAGAGACTCTATGCGCAACGGAATTAACATTGTCTTGTCCCGTGCCTTCCCTCTGATCGTTTGAGATTCAGACAGTGTTCCGTGGTGATTCACAGGGTTATCGCTGACTGATTATTGGAAGTAGATCACCAATCACCAGGACTTTCTTCCAAGTCTATCTTAGTCTGTACGCTCTATAGAAACTGTTCAGCATTATAGCAACGCACAAGATCCAGGTTAAATCCTCGCCCACGTTGTTGTAGTTAACTGCTGTCAAATCAGTTCTGACTTACGGTGGCCCTGTAAAAGGTTTCTGAGGAGTGGCTGGTGAGTTGGAACTACTGACTTAGCAGCTCATTATCTTACAATGAACCAGGGCATTATCTTACCAACCAGTGCATTATCCTACAATGCCACACTTGGGTGAGAATACTACCATTCCACCACTGGTACTGCATACCTCAGGATAAACCAAACCAGAATCGAGTAGACCGAGTGAATTCTGACTCATCGCAAGCCTAGGGGAGGAATATCAAGGGTCCTTTGATTAAGACCCTGAGTCCCACAGCGCTTGGATACTTTGACTTGAAGAGGAAAGATTCTGGGTTGGAAAGGTGCCCAGTGAATTAAATTAGTAGATTGGCGATACCACTATTTGGTCCTCGGAAAAGCAATTATTCCCTCCTCTTCTTGTGCAAGAGGACTTGGATCATAAACACATTGATTTCCTATCAGGCAGACAAGCTGGGCTGTGGCATGAACAAGCCTCTCAGCAGAAAGGGGAGACTTGGCTAAGTCCTGAGTTTGCTGACTCATCTTGGAAAATGCTAATGCCGCCTGGGGAAGGCCTCATTTGGCCAGGAGACTGGAGCCCCCGCCTCTGTGTGATTGGCTGTGCCACCTGCCAGGCTGTCCTGGTTGTCCTGGAAGCTAATAGAATTTATGTGGTAGTGATGCTTCGGACACCCTGGTTCTCTTGCCCTCTACTCCTTTTCTGTCCTTTTGACTTAAAGCATGCCCTAAGCCAGCCTTTCCCACCTACTGTGTGCCGTGCTCTTCTACATGACTTATCATGCTTAATTCTCATATCCCACTCCAGGGGAGAACAGGATCTTTATCAAGCTTCATGAAAGATGAGGACACAGGGAACCCAGGAGGGCAAGTGACATGACTTGCTCAAGGCCACTCAACTCATCAGCTCAGGCCTTGTAGTTCCAACAGCTCCCTGCTCATCTTGCCTTCCAGAACGGTTATGAGATGAAGGCCTGAGCATAAATGGAGTCAGATTGAGCTCCTAGAAGACCTCCGAGCTGGCAGGCTGGGTTAGCTCCTGATGAGGTTTCCACATGTGTCTGACACTAGGTGGTCACCCTCTGATATCCTGCTTCTTTGGACCAAGTTCCTCCCTAAACATCTAAGCTTCACAGCAATGCTCCGAGGCGGGATGGGAGGTACGGTAGAACAAGTCTATGAGAGGTTGGGACTTCACTGTGAACCAAGGCCAGCTCCAGGACTCTTAAGAGAGATGTCCCCAGTGCTTTTTCTCCCCTGCACACCCTCACCACTTTTTGCCAAATGAAAAAATGAACAAGATAAAGGTTTCTCATTTCTCATAGAGTTTGGGACTTCCTGAAGGCGCCAGTCAAAGGCCATCAGAGCAAGAAGGGGCTTGCAGAAATCATCCAAAACGCTCATTCTACAGAGGAGGCAACTGAGGCTCAGAGACAGACAGTGACTTGCCTATGATCACACAGCTATTGACCACACAGGCAGAGGGGGCAGTGGACTCCTTGTTCTGTGCTCAGGGTGATCTGACAGATCTCAAAACTTTCTCACAGAGGGACAGTGATGCTGGGACAGAGGAAACTTTCTGCTTCACGTTTGGATAGGTAGAGGGTTGGTAAAGGGGCGATACCTTCTCAGAATTGCCAGTACTAAAAGGAAGAGGGTGGGACTTGGCACCCAGCAAGCATTCCAATGGCTCAAGGAATGGATATTAACAGTTTGCCTTAAACTGGTAGTGTAGTGGTTACGAATCGGGCTGCAAACCTCAAGGTCAGCAGTTCGAAACTACCAGCTGCTCCGAGGGAGAAAGATGGGGTTTTCTGTTCCCATAAAGATTTACAACCTCGGAAACCCTGTTCAGGGTTGTTATGGGTCAGAACCGACTCGATAGCACTTAACAACAACAACCTAAAGATTGATGGTTTGAACCCCCCTAGCAGTGGTGCAGAAGAAAGGCCTGACAATCTCTGTTTGTAAAGATTACAACCAACAAGAGATTAGGGAGCACTTAGTTCAATTCTGTAATATATGAGTCTGAACTGACCCACTGGCAACAGATTTGTGTGTGTGTCCCCCAAGGATTTCACAAAGTACATTTAGAGGCAGAGCTGGAAAGAATGAGGAGCAGAAATCCAACCCCACTGCCATTTCAGGACTGCAGGCAGGAAGGAGGGAACATTTAGGCCCTGCTCTCATGGAGCTTATTGTCTGGTGGGGGAAGACAGATATGTCAAACACCACCCACCCCCCTAAAATATAAAATTCAGGTCCCACCCCAGTGGCTCTCCTGCCATCTTGTCTCTCTGACCCAGTTTCCTTTGCTCTCTTTATAAAGTCTCTATTATGCAGTGTCTGTGGGCTCCGTCTCTTGCCCCTCCCTGCCCTGCTATGCCTCTCTTACTCTTTCTGTCTCTCCTGTTTCAGTTTCCTTTTCCCAGTCTCCATCTTCCATTGTCTGTGTATCTCTGTGCCTCTCGTTCTGTCTCCCTGCCCCTCTTGGCATGCTGTATCTCCTCCTCTTTCTTTTACTGCTCCATCTCTCTGACCACCTGTAAGACCGTCTCTGTCTCTAGAAGTCACTCTTGCTGTCGCTCCCTCTCCCCTCCGTTGGATCCCAGTGCCTGTCTCCTCAGAGGGCCCTTCCTGTGGCCAGGCAGCCGGCTGACTGTGAAAACACCCGGGTCTCGTAACCTGAAGGGGAGGATTGATGGGAAAATAAATTCCTGATTAGTGTTTTAATTTTAAGGATCTTTAGAGGGGACTAAACATCAAGGGAGGTTGGTGGAAAGCATTTGCATTATTAAAACCATAAATCCTCTTTGGGAGGGGGAGAAAGGGGCTGGTAGGGAAGCAGAGGGGAGCAGACAGGGCTTCCTTTGGGATGGGGGTGAGGGGTGAGAGGCAGGGCTGGGTGGAGAGGGAGGGGACCAGCATTCTAGTAAATTTCAGGGCCATGGATCTCCATCATCTCCCTCTCTGGTCTGCCTATGGAAGCTACCTTGGGGCTCCAGGCCCACATTGGCTATGACTTTCTGCCCCACAAAGGCCAGGCTGGGCTATGGAACGAGACTGAGAGCTCCAGCTGGGGGTAGCAGCTGGGTTGGTTCAACCCTCCCTCTACAATGAAGAGCCTCGTGGAAGGATCATTCCATTACCCTTGATCAGAGGGAAAGGCCAAAGAGGACAGAGCAAAGCATGTGGGATGGGATTGGATTGCCTGCAACTAAACCTTGCTCTGGGCCTCAGCTTCGCCATCTGCTGAGGGGAGAAGATAATAGCACTTTATCGCATAGATGTGTGTGAATGAAAGGAGATGATGACATAAAATACCAGAAGACTTGGCGCTCTGAAGTCACCTATTAAAGGTTGGCTAGTGTGGCTCTGTGGGTTAATGTGCTGGACTGCAAAGTTGGTTTGAATGGAAGGTCGGTGGTTCAAGTTCACCAGCTGCTCCTTGGAAACCCTATACAGGGTCGCTAAGTGACGGCACTTTACAACAACAACATTGTCCTTCTTGGCATCCTACTGTGGCGCTGTTGGATGAGCATTGAACTTCTAACTGTAAGGCTGGTGGTTCAAACCTACCAGCCACTCCTTGGAATCTCTATAGGGGGTTGCTATGAGTCATGACTTCGTGGCACTTAACAACAACATTGTTGTTCTTGCTGGCAAAGCGCTTCCCCCTCCACAATTTCATTGGAGTCTCACCTCCTTTTACAGATGGGCCAACTGAGGTCCTAGAGGTACAAGGCCACAGGCCTGTAAGGACTGGAGCCTGGACTTGAGCCCACCTCTGAAACCAAGGAGTCCCTGGATTGCCCAAATGGTTAAGTGCTTAATTACTAACTTAAAAGTTGGCAGTGCAAACCCACTTAGAGGCACTTCAGAAGAAAAGCCTGGTAATCTGCTTCCAAAAGGCCACAATCTTGAAGGCCTTATGGAGTACTGCTCTAGTCCCTACACATGGGGTCACCATGAGGCAGAATCAAGTTGACGTCAACTGCTTTGGCTAGTTTTTCTGAAGCCAAGGTCTCTCCAGTGTCCCTGGGGCTGTCTTCTGGGAAGATTCAGCCAACAGGCAAGGAAAGGAGACTCCGGACCTATGGGAGGTGGCCTGTAGTCAAGGGCTGGAACCATGCCACTTCCTAGCCCCATTTCTTTTCTCCTCTTGAGCAGCTAGGCTCTCAGACTCCCGGGGGCAGGGCTACTGTACTGCACAAGGTGGGGGCACCGCTCATACCTTGTAGGATGTGAACTGTACAAGGAATGTCCTGAGAAGGATTCGGGGATAGTGGGTTACTCCACCTCGGCCTTGCCAGCAGTCTTCTTTCCTTCACTTCAGAGGTGGGAAGGCTTGTCCTTTTCAGAATGGGCCTTGGGGCCCTCTTGGGAGGAGACCTGTGTGGTCCCAGGGGTCAGGACAAGGTGAGGAGGGCCACCAAGCCCAGCCTGGGACAGAGACCACCTCTTCGGCCTCTTGTGCAAAGAAAGGGCCAATCCCCAAGAAGAAGTCTCTGGGGTCTGGGAGGCTTGGGCTCCTGCCCCTCCACTCCTGGCTTCTCTCTCCATGGCTCACTGTCCAGGATTCTCCTGCTAGCAGAGAAAGGTCACTGTGTCCAGAGTTACTGGCCTATCCAGGACCCCTGTGGCACGTTCTTTGCTGATGGCGTGAAGTCCCCCCCAAATCACTTTACAGCCTGATTCCCCACACCAAGGTCTATTTAATAAGGGAGCTTGAGCGCAGGAGGTAGGGGCCAGCAGCAGCCAGCCCCACCCCTGGGAGTTCCAGGGCTCAAGGGCCCTCTTGCTCTCATTTAACTGTTTCCTCTAGTTTAATTTTTAATTGCTAGAAATTGTCTTTGGAACTGGGGTTTTTTCTAGAGCCCCACAGGGAGGAAGATTTTGGCTGCCTGGGTGGAGGAAGTCTGGCTGATGTCCAGCAAGTCTGGTTTTTCTGTTTCTCCTAGGAATCTGTCCACATCCTGACTCGGTTGGGGGTCCAGGAGTGACAGACTTTGACATGGTAACATATCAGTTTAAAGTCACTGTGAGCAGGATTTCAGAGCCAGATACTTGGATTCAAATCCTGCCTTGGCTACTTTCTAGCTGAGTGACTTTGGGGAAGTTACTTAACTTTTGATACTTCACTTTTGATACCTGGAAACTGGGGTACCAATATCCACCCTGATGGTCAGGCCCAGTGTGGTACCCATAGCCCTCCTGCCCCATCCATGGGTGGGGTACTTCCACTGGGACTCCTGCTTGGCCCACTGGTCATTATTTGATGCTGCCAAAACATGGTCCCTGGAGGCACAGGGGTCAAAACGTTGCTACTAACCCAAAAGGCTGGCGGTCAAAACCCACCAGCTGTTCTGCGGAAGAAAGATGTGGCAGTCTTGTTCTATGAAGACATACAATCTTTGAAACCTGTTTTCGGTCTGTAGAGCAGTTCTACTCTGGTCTATAACACAGTTGTGACCAGAATCTGCTCAATGACAGACAGTGGGATTGGATTTGGCTTGGATTTTAGATGTGGTCCTAGTCAATACTGGACCAAGCCACATCCTCCTGATTCAACTCTGTCCTCACCCTGCCTTCTCTGTCCTATTAGATGTTGAGAGAAAGGGACCCTCCCCCCACTGGACTCTGCCCACCTCCCCTTGCTCTTCCTGCACTGGGGTCCTACTGGTCTTCTTAATCATCCATCCACTGCCCACCCCCACCCCATATATCCTCAGCCCCCACCACCCCCACAGCCATTACTGTTACCAGAGTCATTGCATCAGCTTCCATCTTGGGGTTCACCTTGGTGCAAGCAATAAGTCATTCGTTTTACATTCAATAGCTCATCTAATCCTCCAAGCACCCCATTTACAAATGAAGACACTCAGGGTCCTGAAACACAAATTGCTTGTTCAGGATCACAAAGCTCATATAAGGTACCAAGGAATCTAGACCATCGTCTACCTGTAAGTGAACAGGACAGGTGGGCAGAGGTCATGGAAGCAGTGGATGGATGATTAAGAAGACCAGTAGGACCCTAGTGCAGGAAGAGCAAGGGGAGATGGGCAGAGTCCAGTGGGGGGAGGGCCCGTTTCTCTCAGCATCTATGCAACTTGGAATGGTTGTGATCCTTATGGAAAAGATAGCATGAGAGGTGGCATCCAGATTGAAGAGTGAAGCAGAAAATCCTTCCCCTGCACTACTCTGAGTGGTAGCACTTGTGTCCTGGGCCCCCAGAGGGGATTCAGTCAATCCTCATTATTCATGGGTTCTCTATTCCTAACTTTGCCTACTCAGTGAAATTTAACCCTAACTTCAAAGTCAATAGTCATAGCACTCTTAGCGCTTGCTTTGGGGATCATTTGCAAACAGCGCAGAACAGAAAAAAACTGAGTTGCCCAATGTGCATGTTTCCAGCTCAGGCCAAGCAAGAGGACATTCTGCCTTCTTATTTCAGCTTATTATTTCAGTCAGTGGTTCAAACCCACCAGCTGCTCCTTGAAAACCCAACACAGGGTCACTATGAGTTGGAATCAACTCCTCGGCACTTAACAGGGCTGGACTAGTATTAAATGATCAGCACCATCTCATGCATATCCTGTCTTGTCAGTTGTAGCTGTTTTCCTCATTTGTCATGAACTTGCTTTGAACTCTGTGTACATGGATAGAGCCTGTCCCTGGTGGTCCCTCCATTTCCTGGTCTGTGAAATGGGGACAGTGGGACAAACTGATCACAAGAACCCTAGCAGTCATGGTGGCTTGACTAGATGAACTTTAGGCCAAGACCAAATTCTCTGAAGCCACGAGAGTGTGGACAAGGAGCCACTTGAGGGCAGAAGAGTTTCTTGCAGCCACATGTTCCTGGCCGTGGGCAGACAGAAAGGAATGATTGGTCCTGGATGGAGGAGGCAAAGCTGGAGCAACAGGAAGAAGTTTCTCTGGGGGAAGGGAACTGAAGGGCGGGGGTGAGTGGGAAATCAAGTTAATCTCCAAACTGGGAGGAAGCTGAAGGGAAAAGACCTGGTTGCTTTGGCTGCTGTTTTGCGATGACAATGGGGCCAAGAATGGAGTCAGCCACACGGGAACCCCAGACTTGGGTGAGGACATTTCACAAAGGATAGCTCAGCTTGGGGCAGGATGTGAGGACAAAACTCAGGTTCCAGGTCTCCTGCTTTTAAATCCAAGGATCTCTGTAGGCCAACCACTCGGGCTAACATCTCTCATCTGCTCCATAGGTGTTGTGTGATCTTAGGCATATTCCTTGACCTCTATGAGTCTCAATTTCTGGTTCTGTGAAATGGAGATGATTATAGTACCCCCAGAATTTTGTTTTTCTTGGATCCATATTCAATGCTCATGGAAACAGCAGTCAAGAAATCAACCAACAAATCGCATTGGGCAAATCTGCTGCAAAAGACTGTTGAAACTGTTAAAGAGCAAAGATGTCACTTTGAGGACTAAGGTTCACCTGACCCAAGACATGGTAATTACCAATTACCTGGACAATGAGTAAGGAAGACTGGATAAGAATTGAAAGATTTGAATTATGGTGTTAGTGAAGAATATTGAAAGTACCATGGACTGCCAGAAGAACAAACTAATCTGTGTTGGAGGCAGTATGCCAGAATTCTCCTTAGACGCGAAGATGGCGAGACTTTGTCTCTCGTGCTCCAGTCCCTGGAGAAGGATGCCATGCTTGGTAAAGTGGAGGGTTAGCAAAAACAAGTAAGCCCCACAAGGAGACAGATTGACGCAGTGGCTAAAACAAGAGATCAAAACATAATAATGCGTGTGAGTGTGGCACAGGACTGGGCAGGGTTTCCTTCTTGAGGTACTTGGGGTCTTATAAATTAGAACCTACTCAATGGCACCTAACAACTACAGCAACAACACAGAGTTGTTAAGAGGATTTAAAAGAGTGGCGTGTGTCCTGGTGTGGTGAGGCAGGATAAGTGCTGGACTGCTAACTGCAAGGTCGGTGGTTCAAATTCACCAGCTGCTCCTTAGAAACCCTGTATGGGGTTACTGTGAGCCAGAAATGACTCAACAGCACTTAATTTATGTGTATAGAAGAGTAGCTGAAGCATGGAAAGAGGTTACTGTGAGCACAGCATCCAATCCTACTACACCTGCAAAGTGGTGGTTACTGCCATCTTGTACAGACAAGAAAACCGAGGCTAGATTGGGGAGAGGTTGTCCAAGGGCATGTTGCTTCTGTGTGATAGAGCCAGAGTGGGGTCCAGGCTGGCTAGCTCAAGAGTCTGAGATCCGTCCCTGCCCCCATCTTTACCTGGGGCTGTGGGTAGCATGAGTGGGTGGAGGAGGGAGGATTTTCCCAAATGTTTCCATGTTACTGAAAGAGGTGCCCAGTGCCCTGTCTGTCCTGAGACCACCCAGGGTTAGGAGACCTGCTCAGTCCCTTTCCTTCCCTTTAATGGTAACCTTCTCACCACTTCTGAGCCCCATCACGTGCTGGATGCTGTTCTCGGTGCACCACCCCCAACATTAATCTTTAGCACAACCCTGTGGGGTCGGTGCTATGTCTCCCATTTCACACTTGAGGGAACAGAGAGGTTCTTCCCTTACCCTAAACCCACACAGTCTGGCAGAAGCTAGGACTCCAGACTCCTCCACTACTGCTTTGCGCTGAGTGGTAACAATAGAGTCTAATGTTCACAGCCAGTTATGCATCCCCGCTGTGCCTCACTTTCTCCATCTGTAAGCAGGAGTGATAAGGGAATGGACATATGGCATTTTACTGGGTTTTGCCTTGTTGCGCCTCGCAGGCATTGCACATGTTACAAATGGAAGGTTTGTGGCAATCTTCCATTGATAGGTCTATCAGCACTGATTTTCTAGCAACATGTGCTCAGTTGGTGTCTCCGTGTCACAGTTTGGTAAATCTCACAAGATTTCAAACTTTTTCATAATACTATTATTGCATGCCTAATAGACTACAGTATAGTATAAACATACCTTTTACATTCATGGGAAAACCAAACAATTGTGACATCTCCTTTATTGTGGCGGTCTAGAACCAACCTGCAGTATCTGAAAGGTATGCCTGTTGGCCCTACTTGTCTCCTACATGGTTGGGAGGATAATTTGGCTAAGATACATAAAAACCTTTAAAGTCATGTTTGATACAGAGTAAGTTCTCTGTAAGTATCAGCTGTTTTCAGTTCTCTGGTGTGGCACCGTGGGTTAACTGCAGAGTCGGTTTGAACCACAAGGTCACTGGTTCGAGCTCACCAGCCGTTCCTTGGAAACCTTATACGGGGTTGACTATGAGGTAGAAGCGACTCAGCAGCACTTAGCAACAACAATTAGTAAGAGTCCTGATTCCACAAGCAGTGACATTGGTCACCCTGAACGTGTTTCCCTATGACTCCTGGGACAAACTTGTGGGAGCTGAGGTGAGAGAATTCCTTGTTTAATTAACCAACACTCTTAGGGCCTTGTCTTGCCTTAGGCACCACTCCAGGTACTTTACAGACAGTAGCCTTTAACCCTCACAACAACCCTTTGAGAGAGGTAGCGATTGTTTTAATCATCCCCATTTTATAGCTGAGTAAATGGAGGCATAGAGAGGTGATGGAATGTATTCATGGTCATCTAGGATTTGAACCCAAGCAACCTAGCTTCAAAGTCTGTGGTCCTACTCACTCACCCCACCAGGTGCCTCTCTGAGCTTTTCTTCCTCCAAAACATGAGAACCAGAATGAAAATGGAGTCTCCCTTCTTGGTTGTTGTCAGATGCCATTGAGTCAGTTCTGACTCATAGAGATCCCACGTATAATAGACTGAAACACTGCCTAGTCCCGTGCCATCCTCATCATTATGACGTTTGAGCCCATTGAGTGTTTTTCCTTTTTTTCCCTGATCCTCCACTTACCAAGTGTGATGTCCATTTCCAGGGACTGGTTCCTCCTGATGGTATGTCCAGAGTACCTGAGCCGTTCTAAGAACCATTCTATACTTCTTTCAAGACAGATCTGTTTGCTCTTTGAGCAGTTCATGATTATTTAATATTCTTTCTTCTTCTGTATTCTTCATTAATTTTCCAGCTTATGAGGTGACTGAAAAGATCCTGACTTGGGTCAGGTGCACGTTAGTCCTCAGAGTGACATCTTTGCTTATAAAGATTAATTTAAGGAGGTTTTTTGTAGCAAATTTGCCTAATATCCTACCTTTGGAAGCTTGAAGCTCTCACCCACCCTTCTGCAATTCACCATATAATTAATGATTATTATCTTATCTCTCAAGAATGAAATAAACAAACCATGACTATAAAGTCAGTTACACTAAGGACTGTGTGCCTTTCTCCCAGAAGATAAGTGTTTAAAAGGCTGAAGCCAAGGTAACAGTCTCTATATCTTGCTTAGGAAGCAGCATTTAGAAGCAGGAGAATAACTGTTCCACTCACGTTTGCTGGTGTCCCAAACTGTCTTTCTCATTGTTTATTGTCAAAACATCTCAATTAGGGTCTTCCTGGAAGAGGGAAAGGAGCCCTGGTGGCCCTGTGGGTTAGGCATTGGACTGCTAACAGCAAGGTTGGCAGTTCAAGCCTACCAGTCACTCTGAGGGAGAAAGATGAAGCTGTCTGCTCCCACAAAGATGTACTGACTCAGAAATCTTACATAGGGTTTCTGTGAGTCAGAATCAACTCGATGGCAGTAGCTTTGGTTTGATTTGGTTTGGCTGGAAAAGGAAGGATCCGGTATGGTCTTCATGAACCCTGGCATGGTCCCTAGGACACTGTGGGTACCTCTTGTGAACCTCATCTTCTCAGACAGTGGAGGCTTCTCAGACAGTGGAAGCCTCTTTTGCCTCCCCCGCTCCCCCAGCCGGAGACATACTGAATTCTCTTCCCCCCACCAATCCCCATGACTGGACCAAGTCTCCAGTCTAATCCTTGTGCATTTAACTGCTCAACTAATTTACGTTTGAGCTGCCTGACCGATGGGAGACTGGAGCCAAGGGACTGAAGTCTCTGGAACCTTGGAGAGCACTCCTAAGGGAGACTCAGTTTCCCAATATGGAGATGTTAAGAACCCCTTCATAGAGACTTAATAAATCTTTGGGTTCGCCTCACTTTTGTGTGACGTCTTAGAGTTAACTGGTAGCACTTACACCATCCTGCCCATCAGCTCTCCCTTCACAGGGCCCGGGCACAGAGAGGAACTTGGAGGGGCTGGATCTTCAAATCCCAGCTCCTGACCCCTCCTTGGCTCCAGCTGTGAGGCCATGTAAAAAACCACACACACACACACACACAAACCAACAATAAAAAAATACGATTGCCATTAAATACTCATGTCAACCCCGTGTATCAGAGTAGAACTGTGCTCCATAGGGTGTTCTTTCAGTGGCTGGATTTTCAGAAGTAGATCCCCCAGCCTTTCTTCTGAGACGTCTCTTGACTCAAACCTACAACCTTTCAGTGAACAGCCAAGTACATTAACTGTTTTCACCACCCCGGGACTCCATGGGCCAGTGTACCAGTCAGTTGTTGTTTGTTGTTCAGTGCTATTGAGTTGGTTCCGACTCATAGTGAGTTTGTGTAGGGTTTCTGAGGAGTCGCTGGGGAGCTTGAACCACCGACCTTGTGGTTCAAACTGACCTTGCAGTCCAGCGCATTAATCTAGGGTGCCACACGAGGACTCAGTTACTGAATCAGGTCATCATGCCATAATACTGCTGTGAAACATTACCCTCACCCCCTGCCCCCACTGCCCACCCTTCCCCCTTCAAAGCTCAGTGGTTCTCAGCTATATACATTTGTTCTTACATTCATGGGTCTGCAGGTTGGCAGTGGGCCTCCTGATCCAGGCTGGGCTCAGCTGCGCGCCTCTGATGCAAGTTACAGCCTGCCCCATTCCACATGTGCCCATCTATTTCTCAGGTTGAAGGGCAGTGGCGGCCAATCAGGGGATGCTCTTCGTACTGTCCTCAGCAAAGTCCAAGGGGGCAGGCCAAGCCAGGCAAACCCAGGCAAACCCATTTCAAGCGTCTGCTGGTTCATGTCTGCTAATATTTTTGCTCAACGCATGTTACCAAACATTAAATAGTACGGGAAGTACGCTGCTACAGAGGGAGAGAACGATTGGAGTCCTGGACTAATGCGCTGTCCTGCAAAATCAGTTTGAACCACAAGATTGGTGGTTCGAGCTCACCAGCCACTCCTTGGAAACCCTATACTGGTAGGTTTGGGTCCCTTTTGCCTTTTAGGGTTCAAATGCTGAGGAAGGAGGCAACCTGGGCTGGAAAAGGGGTGGGGTACTTAGAGCATGGGGGTGTTGCAAGCCCCTTTCCTCTGGCTATTGACATCTCAGTTTCCCCACCTGTACAATCTCCAAGGCCCATCCAAGGACCCTGACAGAACAAGACATCTTGGTCCCTGCCTCCACCAGCGCCTGGCTGGAGTCTGTGGAACCAACGACGCTTCTTCAAGTCGTGCATTTCAGCTCACCAACACCTCTCCCTCTGGAAGTAGATCTAATTTCCGCCCTGTGAAAAACGTTGTCTCGCACCCAGGCAGCACCTGTCGTGGGGCTGCCAGCTGCTTCCACAGAGAGGACAAAGGTGAATATAAATCCAGATTCACCAGCCGCAGGCATGTGGGCGGCAACACGTGTGAACGAATCGTTCTCCTTCCTGGGGAGAGGGGCAGGTAAGAAGTGTGCTTACTGTGGTTGCGTGGGCTGCCCCAGACGGTCTCTGAGGCCTGGAATGACTCCCACAATCTAGACCTCGGTTTCCTCCCCTGACACATGGGAGGAGGGTCCCGGAAGGACTTTCTATGATTCGAGCTGGATCTTACCATTGTTCAGAAACCAATTTTTGCAGTATCAATGTACAAATTAAATTTCTAGGACCTCATTTCTCTCTCCTTCACTGACCCTAAAACACACACAAAATTGCCAGCAGTTCTGACTGTTGTGTATCAGGGTAGAATTCTGCTCAATAGGATTTTTGATGACTGATATATATATATATTCGGAAGCAGATTTCCCACTTTTTCTTTTAAGCTGCCTCTGGGTGAACACAAAGCTCCATCCTGAACCATCACTCCTCACTCTCCCATTTCTCAGCATGGCCTGTCTATGGTTACCTGACTCCTGGGAACAGTCATGCCCTTCTGGAGCCAGAAGGGGCAGTTGCTGGGTGGGGTGATCCTGACGTTCCTGTTCCCCCCACCCCCTCCAGGCCCCGATAATAAACCAGAACCTTTTACAGGGGTGGCTCCAGAGGTGTCAGCCAACCAGGACTCTGGTGAAGGAAGAAGCATTTTAAAAAGCAGGTCACCCAGTTCCAGGTAGCTGCATGTGCCCCCATACACCCTCTGAGAACACACAGCTGGGCTGCTATGTGCGAGGCTGGAGACGCCCCAGGAGGCAGGAGGATTCTGCAGAGCTGTCTCCTGAGACTGACAAATCCCATTTCACTTTCTCCTGCCCCATTTTGATAAAGGGGAAGTTGATGGGGAACGGTTTTGTAAGAAGAGAAGGCTCCAGCCCTATCAAGCCTCCTTCTTCACTGGATTCCTTCCCTCCGGTGATTCCTAAATGTAAGATGTCCCTAAGGTTGGTCCCTGAGCACCATCCTCCAAGGACGCGTGTTCTCAGGTACGAAGGTTACAAGCTGACCTCATTCCTGACCTAGGGACCCATAGTCAGACACATAGAAACACATACATGAGGTGCTGTCACCACCTCCAGGCCTGGAGTGTAAGAGAAGCTAGGAAGGGTTGTGCAGAGTGTGGAGAAACACATCTTCGCTCTGCCTGAGGCAGCAGTGCCTGAGGGGTATAAGTACCCCAGCTCCTTCTCCTTCCTTCTTCTCCCTCCCTTTACCCCATTGATGAAAAAAAATCCAAACAGAAGTAAAAGGCAAAGACTGGGAGCCTGTGGTGAAGCCCATGCAGGCCTGCCTCCAGGGTGCAGAGCAGGTAGACTGGACAAACAGAAGATGTCCAACTCAGAGAGCCAAGGAAGAAAGATGACCCTAAGATCTGTCTGTTGCCCCATCACTTTCCCTCTGTGCAGGCCAGGGTCTAGGGTATAGAACATGTCTGAATTCTAACTCCACACCTCACTGGCTAGGTGGCCTTGAGCAAGTGACTTAACTTCCTTGCCCCTCTATTTCCTCATAAGTGGAATGGGAACAAGAACACTTAACTCAGAACACTATCAAATGAGAAAATGTATGGACAGTGCTTAACACATGGTTGTTATTGTTGTGAAGTGCTGTCGAGTTGGTTCCAACCCATAACGACCCTGTATAGGGTTTCTGAAGAGCAGCTGGTGAACTTGAACTGCCGACCTTGTAGTTCAAACATGATCTGACACCCCGCACCACACACACACACACACACACACACACACACACACACAGAGAGAGAGATCCTTCTATTTTTTAACTCTTTGGATGAAATGGCAGCACTTCTAGCCTGTAATTCACTGTTCCTAGAATTGTTTTTGTTAAGTGCCATCGAGTCGGTTCTGACCCATAGCGACCCTGTATAGGGTTTCCAAGGAGCAACTGATGAGCTTGAATAGTCATCCTGAAACCCTGGCTGGATTATTCACAGCTTTCCTCAAGAGGCACTAATGGCTCCACCATGCTCAGAGACTAAAATTCAAGCTCTTTAATGTACCAGCTCAAACCAACCAGGATCTGCTTGTTAGACTCTAAGGAGCCCTGATGACACACTGGTTGAAGCACTTGACTGCTAACTGAAGGTTGGTGGTTTGAACCCACCAGCCATTATAGGAGAGAAAGATGTGGAGGCTGCTTCTGTCAAGAATCCAACCTTGGAAATTCTGTGGGACAGTTCGCTTCTGACTTGTAGAGGTATTGGTCAGAATCAACACAACGGCAGTAGGTTTGTTTCTTTGGGTTTACCAGACTTTGTCATCCATCCCATTACACAAGCATCATTGATCTACATACTGTCTTCAAATAGCCTTTATGGCTCCAAGTCTTTGCTGACGTTGTCCTCTCCGCGGGACGTGTCTTCTCCTCTTGTTCTACCGGTTGGGCTCAAACGCCTCCTCTTTCATGAAGCCTGTAAGGGTCCGCAGAGTATTGCTTATGCTTGAGTTCCAGAGCAGCGGAGGCATGTCTGCTCCTTCTCAATCTTTGATCATTTTGAGGGAAAATCTTTGTAACGCCCATGCCTGTTGCTCTGTGCTGCCTAAGCTGGTGGGGCCTACTGTGTGCGAAGGTGGTCCATATGCATTCATGCTGATCCTTAAAGGAACTTGGTAAAGGTAGTATCTTCTTTGGCCATTGAAGAAACTGAGGCAAAGCAACTTAAGTCACATGGTTAGGAGGCTTGAATAGGAGTGTCCAGTCTCTGGAATCCATGCTCTTCCCACTGTTATGGAGCCTCAAAATAGCTGAAAAACTTGAAGAATGTAATGTCCGTGAATCGCACATAGAGAATTTGTTGAAATGAGTTTCCTTTGCTATGTAGATTTTTGCCCCCAAATACAAAACAAAACAGTGATGTTGTTGGGAAAAAATATTTGAAAAATGAACAGATGAATGAGTGAATGAAAATACAGTGACAATAGCAACCTTCCATGGTGATTAGAAGGAAGTAAGGTTTGAGGTTAGGTTTAGTGCTTACAGCCTGTGTAACCTGCTAACTCTTTTTGAGCAGGCAGTAGGAGCACATGGAATGTTCTTTTCCTGCCCTTCCCACCTCTCCCCTGCCAAACACCTCTTCCCGCAGTCTACTTGCCTGGGTCTGTTGATTCATTGGACAACTCAGACTCTCTGGAACCCAGACAGCCTGTCCGGGGCCTTCTTGGTGGGGAGGACATGAGCACGTGGCCATGACTGACGCCGAATGGGAAGACCCACAGCCTGCAGGGAACCCAGACAGCCGCTGAAAGAACCTTCGAGCCTATGCAAGGAACGTTTCAAGATGTCTTCTCCAGCACTCAGCAAGGAGGAGGGGGCATCTTAGAGCTATTTATATCCTGCCTGCCTTCTGACAGCATTATCATACTGTCTCCTCCCTTTGACTTTCATTTTTTATCCATGTTTGTGCACCCTGCCCCTTCAAGAGCCTCAAAGAGTGTATCCTGGTGGCTTGTTGGACAGCCCAGCTCTGCCAGTAAAGCCCAGGTGTTGCAAGGAGCCCTGGAGGGGCCGGTGGCTGCTGTTGGCCAGTGGCTCAGCTCCTGGTGCTGGCTGCCAAAGGAGCCTGCATGCAGCTGGGGTCTTGCCTGGCATGCCTGGGGCTAGGGCTCGGCCTGAGTGTCTAATGGCCGGGCAGCAGTTCAATAACTGAGGAAAAGCTGTCCTTTAACTAACTCCGTTACCAGAGGCACCAATGTCACAGATGATAAATCAACCACTTTAATTCTCACCAGGGTCAGTAGGCAAGAAGGTTGCTGACTCCAGTGTGAATGGGATGAAGGGTCAAAGAGCAAAGATGTTTAAAGGGGGTTGTGCCCTGAGGTCTGGAAGTGGCTGCTCCCACAGCCAGGGGTCACCCTGTGAAATGTTCTGGTTAATGATAGAAGGAGAATGTTATTTTAATACCTGGAACTCTGGTGCTGATATCATTCAAGTCTTAAACTGTACTGCAGCCAGCAGCAAAGAGGAGGGAACCCTGGACTGAAAGCGTCCTGGGTCCATTCATTCGTTTATTCATTCTGCCATTGCATGGCTGACTGCTTTTCAATATTCAGTCTTGATCCCAGCGCCACCTCTTCAGAGAAGCTGTCTGATCCCTGTGTCTAATGTTGCCCCCTCCTCATCTCTGATGTGATTACTTTTTAGTGTTTTATCATTCTCACCACATTTTTGAGGAACTGAAGTTCTCCAGCTGGTTTATTTATGTGTTGGTTTGTTGTTGGCTAGACCCAATGGAAGATAGCAGGGACCTTGCCCTTCCTGCCCACTGCTATGTCCCCAGTTCCTGGCATTGTGCCTGTTACATAGAAGACCCTCATCCATCAGCCATTCACTTAGAACTCTCTAGCTGTCAGGCGGGCCGTGCCTCAGGCTCCCTAGAGGGAGTCCTGGGGTGACACTGTAGATTAAGCACTGGGCTGCTAACTGCAAGGTTGATGGTTCAAGCCCACCAACCACTCCTCAGAAACCCTATGCAGGGTTGCTATGACTTAGAACCGACTCAATATCCCTTAACAACAACCGCAACATTGTTGTTAAGTGCTGTTCAGTCACTTCCGACTCATAGCGACCTTGTATAGGGTTTCCAAGGAGTGGCTGATGGGTTTGAATTGCCAATCTTTCGGTTAGCAGATCAGTGCTGATCTCTAGTGTTGGGTCTTCCAAGCCACTTAAAAGTTTCACAGCTAAGGAAGAGATGGTACTTTCTGGTAACTCAAATGGCTCCCTATGGCTGGGAGCAGAGCCAGGAGGAGTTACAGACAGGAGACTGGAGGAGACGTGGGTCAAATCCTGGAGGACTTTGAAGAGGCTGGGTTTGCTGTGGAGTGGGCAGCAGGTACATGGGGTGTGTGGGTGTGGCCATCAGGTGTTGTGGGTCCCTTGTGGTTTTCGTCTGAGCCAGGTCCAGCTGGCTGCTGTTCTGTGCACAGTGAGGTGTGTCACCACGCCTCAACTCCCACGCACTCGGTCCCCCTCAGCCCCCCACCTCAGCTCTGTGTTGAGTCACTGAAGCAGCCGTTGATTTTACTTGGGCTTCTGAGTCATTCCCATCCATATTCAAGCGCCCAGTACCAAGCATGGGGGTTGAAGGGATGGGGGCTGATCTAGCAACTATAGAATTATTGAAAGAAGCCTTGGTGGCATGGTGATTAAGCACTCACTGCTAATCAAAATGGACTCCTGGTGTGGTGCTGTGGGTTCATGTGCTGGACTGCAAAGTCATTTGAACCGCAAGCTCAGCGATTCAAGCTCACCAGCCACTCCTTGGAAACCCTATACAGGGTTGCTATAGGCTGGAATCTACTCAACAGCACTAAAGAACAACAACACTAACCAAAACTTTGGTGGTTTGAACCCACCAGTCGCTCCAAAGAAGAATGATGTAGCAGTTTGTTAGCATCAAGTTTTACAGCCTTTGAAACCCCATGGGCAGTTCTGTTGTGTCCTATTGGGGTGCTCTGAGTTGGAATTTATTTGATGGCAATCAGCTTGTTTGTTTGTTTTTGTAGGGGGGTGGGGTTAGAATAAATGAGGAGCCCCTGGATAGTACAAGTTGTTGTCGTACCCAGCTGCTAACCCAAAAGGTTGGCGTTTCAGGTATATCCTGAGGCACCTTGGAAGAAAGGTCTGGTGCTCTACTTCTGAAAAATCAGCAGTGGAACGTCCTAGGGAGCACAGTGCTAGTCTGACACACACAAGGTCACCATAAGTCTAATCGATTCAACAGAAAACAGCAAAAAGTCATTGGTAGCAGCTCCCAGGAGGTCCTGTCTGTGGGCTTCTGACCCCAGTGCTGGTTTCCTGAAAGAAAACAGGGTGGGGCTAGAGTCAGGGGCAAGGTTGTGTGGAAGGGGTGTCAGGTATGGATGTAGTTCAGAGGTTTGGTCTCATTGTTGTGTCCTTTTGTTTTCTTCTGACCTGGCTTGGATCTAAGACACTCTCCAAGAGTGAAGATAGGGTCCCTTTTCATTGGCCTGGAGGGAGCAGAGAGTTCATGGCAGGAAAGCCCTTCCACACACACACCTGCAGAGCAACTTCAAGCCATGGTCATCATCAGAAGAGGCGAGAACATGAATCTAACCCTTGACTTTCTGCAAGCTTGGCCTGGAAGATGATGGTACAGGCTTTCGGGAGAGATTGCTTGTGGGGACTAACATCCATTGAGCATTTGCTCAACACCTTCATTCTGTCACTCCTTCAGACAATATTCATCAGGGCCTATTGTGAGCATGTGGTCAGAAAGGACCAGTGCCTAGAAAAGAACATGGTGTTTGTTAAAGTGGAGGGTCAACAAACCCTCTAAAGAGATGGGCTGACTCAGTGGCTGTGACAATGGGCTCAAACATAACGATTGTGAGGATGGTAAAGGACTGTTGTGCATAATTAGGTGGCTCTGAGCTGGAACTGACTTGATGGCACATAACAACAACTGTGAGCCTGTCGTGTTCTAGGCACCAGACATAGAGCAGGCACCAAAGTATCCCATCTCTGTCATGTGAGGGAGCTTCCTTCAGGCAGGGGAGACAGCCGGAACACATACAAGGAATCAAATGTAATGTCAGGAAGCCAGGAGTATTAGGACACAAAATGGAGTGGATAAAGAAAAAGAAGGAGGAAGAAGAATGGAGAAGGAGGAGACGAAGGAAGGAAATGATGTAAGGATAGGAGGAGAAAGGGAGACCTGAGCGAGTGGCGTGTTGGATCTGAACGGGCATTCATTCGGTGCAGACTTTTCAGAGTCTTGATGTTAGGACAGAGCTAACACATGAGGGAAAGACCTCAGGAATGTCTGGGAAGAGGGAACTGCAGGTGCAAAGGCCCTGGGGTGGGAGACTATATGGCTGAGGGAGGAACGGCATATGAGGAGGGAGAGGTGGGCAGGGCCTGAACATGTAGGGTCTTTCTTATAGGATAGAGTGAGGTTCTGAGTTTCATCTTAACTGTAATGAAAACAAACTGGAAGTTTCCAGCAAAGAGGGAAAGGTAAGGGGTGCTGATACATTGGGACTTTCATTTGAATAGGAGCTATGTCAAGTGCTCTGGGGGAACCAGGAAGTCTCCCCCTACTCCGAGAGTGTATGGAGTGGTCAGGAAGATGGTTCTGAACCAAATGCAATGGCTAGCATTTACTGTGATAAACTCTTTACCTGAACAATCTCATTTAATCACTCACAGATACCCTTTAACATGATTATTTCTCCATTTCACAGATGGGTAAACTGAGGCCTAGAATCATTCATCGACTTGCTTGAGATCATATAGTAGATGCAGAGTGGAGGTTCAGCATCTGATAGTCTGGCAGCTGGGACAAGGGGCTGATCCACAGTGCCACAGGGTCTCCCATAGCAAGGGCCCTTCTAAAGGGGTGCCTAGGAGCTCCTGACTTCAGAGGAGGGAGGGCTCACTACTGGTTGGCCTGGGGCTCAGGAAAGCTGTGTGGACTAAGTGGCCTTACAGCTGGGTAGGATGGAGGCAGGCAGTGATGGAGAGAGGGCTTTCTCAGAGGTGGTCCAGCAGCAGCAAAGGTGCAAAGGCTCGAGGGTCAGACATAGGTGCTGCAGGTACAGTAAGAGACAGCCTGATGCGGAGGCCAAATCTGGGTGACCTTGACGGCAGGATAAACCTTGGGGAGTCACTGAAGGAGCTTGAACAGAGGAATGGCTCTAAGGGGTGTTGGTAGAAGCAACTGACAATAATAGGCATAATGAATGGGCAGAAAGGCATAAGACAGGCTCGAGAGAGAGGTAACAGAGCCCATGGGTGAAGACGGGATTCTGGAACCACACTGCTTGGATGGTATTCAACTCAACCAGCCACCCTAGCCCTAATCCTAACCTTTACCATCAAGGTCTCATCCATATCTACTTGGCTCTTACAGTTGATTGTGTCTACGTGACTTGTCATCACCAGCACAAGTATTGCTTTACCTGTGGGAATGAATGTTGCCTCTAACTAAGGACTGACAGAAGTTGATGTATCAATACATCTCTGCACAACTTCTCAGTTCTCCAGAGGGATGAAGCTCCCGGTCCCACAGTGGTAACAGGCTTCTTGAACACACCCTTTTCTTTACTGGCTGCCTGGAATCACCTGCCAAATACGCTACTTGAACTTGAAGTTTTTCCTGGGAAACCTGAACTAGAAAACTATTTTTTATCTATCTGGTATGAATTGAATGATCTCCTCTAAAAGGCTCACTGATGTCCTGACCACCACTGTACCTGTGAATGAAGTCTTGTTTAGAAACAGGGTCTTTGAAGTTGGGAGAGTTGACATGAAGCCATACTGGTGTAGGGTGACTACATATTCCACATGACTGACTTCATCATAAAAAGAGAAGAGACACAGACACACAGGGAAGAAGGTCATGTGAAGACAGAGGAAGAGATTGGAGCTAGGATCCCACAAGGAATTCTGGGAGTCACCAGAAGCTGGGAGAGACAAGAAAGACTCTTCCCCTAGCACCTGTGGAGAGGGCATAGTCACGGTGATATCTTCACTTTGGACTTCTAGACTCCAGAACTGCGAGGTAATCTATTTCTGTTGTCTGAAATCTCCCAGTTTATGGTGCTTTGTTCCTGTTGCCCTAGAACCTAATACAATGACTTTGAATGAATTACTTCATCTCTCTATGCCTCAGTTTCCTCATCTATAACATGGAAATGATGATGATAATTCTCCCTTGAATGATCATTTGGATGAGTCCTTGATTTCATAAGCATAAAGAACTCGGTGTCTCGCAAGTCCTCAGCAAATGCCCGCCAACACTATTTCAAAGCACATGAGATAGATGAGGGAAGGAAGCTGGTTGCTGTCAGAAGGAAGAGGAGGACAGATGCAGGAGAGTTGGCAGTGGAGATGGCATCAAGGACATGGCCAGCATTGGAGTCTGGAGAACTGAAGAGTGGAATGTCATTGAAGCAGCCAGGAGCCAGCAGCCAAGAGGAGAAGCTGGGTTTGGAGAAAAAGAGGGAGTTCAACTTTAGAAGCCAGAGTGTTTTCAGGTGCCAGACAGCCATGTGCAGATATCTAGCAGGAAGCTGGGACAACCAGACAGCACTGTGAATTTGGGAGTTATTTGGCGGGGAATGGGAACTGCAGCTATGGGAATGTGTGGCGTGGATCGAGCAGAAACCAAGGTGATGATGAGGGGAAGATTGGTGAGACTGAGACTTCTGGGTGAGGGGTGTTGTTGTTGTTGTCAGGAACCATCAAGTTGGAGCTGACTCATAGCGACCCCATGCACAGCAGAATGAAACAATGTCTAATCCTGGGCCAACCTCACTACTGCTGCCACACTTGAGTCCATCAATGATGCCACCTGGCCAATCCATCTCGATAGAGGTCTTCCTCTTTTTCTCTGACCCTCCATCTTACCCAGCATGACATCCTTCTCCAGCGATTGTTACCTCCAGACAATATGTCCAAAGTATGAGAGACGAAGCTTAGCTATCCTGGCCTCCAAGGAGCACTCTGGCTGCACTTCTTCCAAAACAGATCTATTGGTTCTTTTGGCAGTCCATGGCACTTTCAGTATTCTCCTCCAACACCACAACTCAAAGGCGTCAATTTTTCTATGATCTTCCTTATTCACTGTCCAGATTTCACATCCATATGAGGCTATTGAAAACACCATGGCCTGGATCAGACGCACCTTAGTCCTCAAGCTGACATCTCTGCTCTTCAATACTTAAAAAAGTTCCTGTGCAGCAGATTTGCCCAATGCAATACGTCATCTGATTTCTTGACTGCTGCTTCCGCAAGTGTTGATAGTTGATCCAAGATGAATGAAGTCCTTGACAACTTCAATCTTTTCTCCATTGATAAGAATGTTGTTTATTGGTCCAGTGGTGAGGATTTTTGTTTTCTTGACATTGAGATGTAATCCATATCGAAGGCTGTGCTCTTTGATCTTCATAAGTAAATGTTTCAAGTCCTCTTCACTTTCAGCAAGCAAGGGGTAGGGTAGGAGAAGTCTTGCAGAGATGCTAAACTCACCAGCTGCTCCTTGGAACTCCTATTCAGGGTCACTGTGGGTTGGAACCAGCTCCACGGTACATAACCACCACCATCATCATCATGTAGAGAGGGAAGGTCATGATAGAGTTTTAACTGTGTCACGTGATCCCAAAGTTTAGAGAGACTGTGGGAGTTGAGTGACCACATGCATGAGGTGACTGAATGTGTAAGACAGTCCAGTTTAAACCGATCATCCTGGCATTTGTTAGTTAGTATTTCCTTTCACTTTCTGTGGGAATTAAAATCTATGTCCATGACTTTATCTACACTTCCTTTCAACAGGCGGGGTCTAGTTCCTCTTCCCTTGAGGGTGAACTTAGAGACTTGTTTCTAATTAACAGAATCTTATGGAAGTAACAATGCGTCACTTTCAGGACTATGTCGTAAAAGGCATCCTGGCCTCCTTCATGCTTTCTTTCTTTTTAAGTTTTTATTGTGAGTTGAGTGATAGTTTACATGGAAGAACATCAGTTTTATACTCATCATTTCTTTGCAATGATTACAATCTCCTCCATGCATTATCGTTCAACAGTATTTGCTTCTATTCCCTCTGGATTGTGTGTGTGTGTGTGTGTGTGTGTGTGTGTGTGTGTGGTGGGGGGAGGATGTACACAAAAACACTCAGGAATATGTAATAATTTAAACAACAAAAGGGCACATTCTGCAAGCCTGCCTCCTGGCCACAAGCACATAGCCTTTCTCTTTCCATTAGTCTAGATTCCTCAGCTGCTCTATCTTTCCATGTCATCATCTCTGCCTCCATCTCTGGTGTGGCTGCTTCTCTGTATAGGGTCCCACATTCCACTTGTGCTCTTCTCCCTTGATGGTCCTAGGGACCCCTGATCCTGGACTGTAAGATTAACTACTCCCCCATTTTTGTTACAAAACTTCTACCTTTACAGTTGTGACACTTGTAATTACTCATGATAACAATTATTCACTATTGAATCATAAGAATCTTATCACCATCTCCTTTCACCAGACCAGTCTAGACAAGATGAAAACGATTCAGTGGGAATTCTACCTTCCCCCACACAGTCTGAAACGAAACTCCCTCTTGAAAACTTGTAAGCCAGTTACTTCGTGCCTTTATCGTCCCCTCATTTTAGGTAGCCAGTCTAAGTTGCCTGCCCCTATCAACCCTGTATATAGAGGGGATAGGATTGATACTTGATGTGAAGACTCCTTCCTTCTCAATTGGTATTTTGAGCTACTACATCCATAACCATAGGTCATGTTCATCAAATTGTAGCAATTTACACATGTTTCTCAAAAAATTCTTTAAAAATCTTCCTCTAGTCCAGTTCTGATCATCAAGTCATCAAGGCTAGGTCAAATGGGTACTATCTACAAGTTTGGATGTTCTTGTGTGTCTCCCTTTACTTCATATCAGGTGGACACTTCTCAGCTCTAGCCTTCCATGTCTATGTCCTTGTCCATGGACTCAGGTGTCCCCAGGTCTCACCACACTTTGGACCAACTAGCCCTTCCACTTCTCTCTCTCATCTCCAGGTCTATGGGAGTCTATGGAATGTGGTTGAACTCAGCCCTCTTCTTCATTGCTGCCTCTTCCCCTCTTCCACTCTACCTTGTTCCCTTTCTTGAACCATCAGACTGGGAAAAGCATTGTGCCACATCATGAGGAGATTTGAGCAGGAGAGGTCCATGTAGTGAGAAACTGAGGCCTGGAGAGAGAAACTGGAGTCCTGATGTGGCATTGCAGGAGAAACACTCAACTACAAGGTCAGTTTGAACCTCAAGGTTGACAGTTTGAACTCACCAGCGACTCCTCAGAAATTCTACATGGGATCATTCTGAGTCAGAACCAACTTGATGGCCTTCAACAACAAAAACAACATGGAGAAATCCATGTAGAAACTGAGTTCTTTTAGAAGGGGATCCTTTACCCCCATCAAACCTCATTGTATGCAACTTCATGAGACCTTGATCCAGAATGTCCCAGCCAAACTACTCCCAAACTCCAGAAATTCTGAGATTATAAAGTGTTTGTTGTTTTAAGCCATGAAGTTTTGGAGTAATTATATGAATCCCTAGACTCGAGGATGGCGAGACTTAGTCTCACGTATTTTAGATGTGTCATCAGGGAGTACCAGCCTTTGGAGAAAGACATCATGGTTGGTAAAGTAGAGGGTCAACAAAATAAAGAGGAAGACCCTCTGAGCTGGATTGATGCTGTGGCTGCAACAGTGGACCCAAACATAGGAACGATTGTGAGGATGGCGCAGGACCGGGCAGTGTTTTGTTCTGTTGTACACGGGGTTGGGTTGCTATGAGTCACAAACAACTTGAGGGCACTTAACAAGAGTTACATCACAATAGGTAACTAATATGCTCTCTCAAAATATCCCTGTGGGTTGAAAAGTTACATACTGTATGTTGGAGGGACTTCAAAGATCCCGGGGGGCATCCAAGAATCATGGAGAATGATAAAATTGTGAGAAATGTGGCGATGGGCAAAATTGCCTTGGTTTTCCAAAAGGAAGGGAAGAACAGAGATTCTGATCATTGCAGAAAGAGCCAAGGCTGGCTGACTAGAGAAACACCTTGGCGATCTGGCAAAGAACACAGCATGATCCAAATGTCGACCTGTGCGCACCAAAGTCCAATGTCCCTTAATTCAACATTCCCTTCCCTTTTTCATAGGATGACTAGATTAGCAGGTCAGAGAAAACAGGGCAGGCTCAAGGTGATTTTAACAGCCCCACTCCAGGAGCTGTGGGAAGGAGAACAAACTAGGAGAGAATATTCCTATTGCAAAACATGACCCTGACTCTAACGTGTCCAATAATTTCACCAGATACTTGGGTGAAGACACAGAAAATGCGTTCATCCAAACCTCGAAAGCACGTTATTTTGATATAGCTGATTTATGAAGACTGCGCCAAAATCAACAAGAAGTAATTGAACAGTAATCAATGCAAAGCCAGGCACTTTCAGATCAAACAAATTGCATGACCCAAGGAAGGAGCCCAGGGTAAGTGGAAGAGGCCAGCTTGGCAGAACTCCACCTGAAAAGATCTGGTCATTTTAATTTGACATCAAGGTTAGTATCAGCTCAAACAACATGATACAGCTGTAAATGGTGAAGCCACATGTTGGCACCTTTAATGGAGTGTCTTGGTCAGGGGAGAGACTGCTGCCAGTCTGTTGTCTGTCCTGGTCAACTACCTTGGATCCATGGCTTCAAATTTGGATTCTGCATTTTAAAGACACAGAATGTCAAGAGGCAGTATCCAGAAGGGAACAGCTGTGTCCAATGTCCTCATGTGTGGCATGATGAAAGGCATCTCTTAGGAACCAGCCTGGAGCCAAGAGAGAAGACTGAGCAGGCACAAGTGGGTTATCTGGGAACAGTGGGGCGGAGCCAGGTGGAAGTAACAGGGTGATTGATTTGGGTTTCCTAGTAGGAGGTGTGTCTCACAGGTGGGGTTGTGTGGAGGTGGTTGGGCTATTTGCAATGGGAGTGAGCATTCAGTCCCTGAGGTGAGCTAGTAGAGGTCAACTGGTTCAGTTTAGTCTCAAGGAAGAGAATGGGTGGTAGGACCCCAGTGTTCCTCACCTCCTCTGTCAAAACCCTGCTTCTGGGTTCCATGGGGACTTTTCTTCTTCATGTGAAGAGACAGTCCTTTGGTGGGGCACAAGGGAAGGTGAACAGAAGACAGAAGGACTTGAAGAGGGGGGACGTTATCTGCTTGTTCTAACATGGCCACGCAACATGGAAGACAACAGCCTTTCTCCCTGGGAACGAGAGAGACCATGGAACCAGACAGCTGGGCCACCCACAGCTCCCAATGTCATCTCCTGCAAGGCTCCCCAGAACTGCAGGGAACACACTTACCATATGCACACACATACACATGCCTGCACACACATGCTCAAACATCTCTCACGTGCTCCTGTTCACACATATACACATGTTTTCCCACCCAATATCCACCTGTCTATACATTGGCTCACCCTCATCTAGGTACACATGTCTCAGTCACTCCCATATATTACACACACACATGAATTTGTGCACACATACACTAATAGATGCACCATGCTGTCTTAGGTCAAGTTCCCAAGAAATAGACTCTGAGATGGAGATGTGTGTGCAGGGGGTTCACTGTGGAGCGCTCTCAAGAGCAGCAGCTGCAAGGAAGGCTGGGAAGCAGGATAAAGCTGAGAGAGGAGTTGAGTTTCAATGCAAAGACTTCAGCTGACCCTGTAGAAAGAAGAGACCAGTATGTCCTTTCAGAGACGTCCAGAACTGAGATGAAGGGTTGGGTGTTTGTTTCAGTCATTAGGCACAGGCTGCTTCAGGGAGGATGCATGTCTCTCATATACATCCTTACAAAATTTTGCCTTACAAAGCTCCACAAAGCAGGTGACTTTTAAGAGCAGAATGTTCTTATCTCACAGTTCTCGAGGATGGCGACTGCATTCAGAGTTTTGACAAGGCCATCTTCTGTCTGAAGGTTCTGAGGGAGGTCTTTTCTTGTCTGACTTAGTTTCCGGAAGCCCAGGCATTCCTTGGCATGGAGTTGCATCATCACATGGCTGTCTTTCCTGTCTGTCTCTCTGTATGGAAGGCCATCACCGAGATTGGATTAGGACCCGCATACTCCAGTAGGACCTCATGGTAACTGATGACGTCTTCAAAGGCCCTACTTCCCAGCCAGGTCACAGTCATGGGGCCAGGGGTTAGGACTTCAGCATAGATTCTTGGGGACACAGTTCAGTTGATAACAGTGTATGTGGATAAGGGGGCTCCCTCCAGCCAAGGGCCATTTCCATAAGGACTCAGCTGGAAGTCATCCAAAGTTAACGCTCCAGGTAGCAGGAGAATGAGCATTTTGGTCCCAATGGGGGATTTTGGCAGCATCCACTACACATCCACATGGACACATGCTTACATACCAAGTGGGCTGGGATCCTACCTGTTTCTGGGACAAGCTCACCTATAAGGTGTGGGTATTGGTGTGGAGCCAGAGGACAAGTACTCAACCTCAAGGTCGCTTTGAACTGCAAGGTCATTGATACAAACTCACCAATCATTCCTAGAAAACCCTTATACAGGGTCACTATGAGTCTGAATTGACTTGATGGCACTTAACAACAACAACAACAAGGTGAGGAGGCAAAGAGAGCAGTTTTGAAAGTAGGCCACACCTTGACCAATGGTGACGAGAACAGTCTGAAGAGAATTCAAGGATGATCTGACGTGGCCCAGGAAGAATGTAAGGTCTGACAGTCTTTACTGGATACTGCCAAGGCCTCTGGGACCCCACCACGCCTGTATACCCAAGGTGGACAGGAAAAAAAGTGGGGCAACTCCACTTTTCTTCAGCCTCCTTTTGGAATGTCCTCAATGGGTGTCATCACCCTGCAGCTAGGTGATCATTCTTTCACCTTTAGATAATGGGGACTGTAAGTCATAAAACCATGTTGAGTCAGCAATGACACTGTGTCCAGTCCATGCTGTCAATCAACATTCTAATCCTCATTCACAGAGTAGAGTGCTCTTTGATCTGTGCAACAATGGCTGGCATTGGAAGGCATGATGTTGACTGACATTTCTCTCACTGTGCTCACCCATGCCTACTCATGAGTGGCTGTTTTGGATGCACTAAGCCAAGGTGAAAGCAGCCACCACTATAGGGTACATATGAAAGCTCTTTGAGGACCTGGGACTGGGCACCTTACAGTCCCCTTAACTTAGGATGTTGTCTTGGAAGTCATTGGAAGCCATTGTGACACCTCATTCCACAGCCCCTGGGCATCTGGAGCGTACCTACTCCAGCCTCTTGTTACTGATTCCTGTGTCCACAGGCAGCCCTGCTGGGTGGGATGCATGTGTCCCACTCATCATGACACAGTTAGGACCGCAGAAGACATGCACATATCCCTTGACCTCCTGCGGGAGGCCCTGAACCCCTTGAGTATCCAACTATGGGAACCAAATGGGTGATGAAAAACCCCTCTTCTTACAGCACAGCACAAGCTCTCCAAGGGATCTCCATAAATTTCCCTCTCTCCATCCTCTTTTAGAGTCCTGGTGTGGCGCTGTGGGTTAATGCACCAGACTGCAAAGCCGTTTGAACTGCAAGGTTAGTGGTTCAAGCTCACCTTGGAAACCATATACAGGGTCGCTATGGGTCAGAACTGATTCAATTGCACTTTACAACAACAACAACCCTCTTTTATCCCCTTGACATAGCTAAGGAGCCCAAGAATCATGGAACTGGCTCTCAGGGCTTTCCTCAGTAAATTGTGTACATGGCAGAGGGCCTCGTTCTCTTTGGTGTATCATCTCTATGGTCTTGGGGCCTCCCAAGTCAATGTTCAATCAAAACATCTATATTAACATCCTGCTGCCTCTTTCAACACAGAACATAGACTCTTAGACCACAAGGCCCTCACCGTGGGTCCTGTCTGGGCCTCACATACCTCATCATGTATAAAATAGGGTAATCACCTCTCAGGCTTACTGTAGAAATGAAGTAGTCCTCTTTAGTAGTACATGTGGACCTCCTGGGGCATCCTCAGTGTCACTTTGGTTTTCTTTCAGCCCCTCCTTGAGCATGCTCAGTGCAACTCAGAGCTCTCCCCTCCCGCTCCCCTCCTCACCCCCAATCCCTCTGGCTTTGCTCCACTCCAGGAATAGATCTGCTCAGATGATCTTGGTAACCATGGTCTTAATTGTATGTGTTTGACAAATAGTTCTATTGGATGTTCTCAGGCTAGCAGCTGCAGACCCGAGTCATGCTAGAAACGGCCACAAGAATGGCTGGGAGCTCAGAGTTCAGGCTGGGCTGAGGATACCAGGGCCCAGCTCTGCCCTGTCCTGCCCTCCTCACATCCACAGGGTGACCCACTCCTCACATCTCTGAAGCTGCTCTTGAGGATGGTGGTGGGAATGGAAATCTCAGAGGGTCCTAAAGTGTCCTTGGAAATCTACCTCTCCCAAATGAGGATGCTGAGGCCAACAGTGGTTATGTGACTTGTCTCGGAGCACCCAGCTAATGAAAATCATCCATGAAAGTCTAACCTGGGCTTCTGGGCCCACTAACCAACCTCCTCACTCTCCAGCACCTCAGCCAGGATCTGTCATCCTCTCTGCTGATTTGGTTTACTGATGATGTTTCACTGCTCTCTGCTATCTTCCTCCCTTCCAAAATGTCCAGAGTGGGAGACACTTCCTATGACTCCAGATTATGGGAGGTCAGTCTTGGACTCTCCACTTATTTGCTGCATGACTGTGAACAAAACTTCTCTGAGCCTCAGTTTCCTCATCTGCAAAATGGGAATGATTCAAATTGTGTTACCTGATAAGGTTGATGAGAGGTTAAATGAGATACTACAAGTGATGTGCTTAGCACAATGCTAGCACAGGCCATCTGAATATTGGGCATTACTATTACTAGTCAGGGTTCTCAGGGTTGTCTGAGTTACGCACGGCACAAAGTTACCTGCAGTCCAGCCTTTCACACCTCCTAAGCTGTCTATCCCTGGAGCTGTACCTGCCCCAATGAGGCACCGTTTTCCAATTCAGGCAAAGCTTCTGTGTAGGCAAGCTGCAGCCCCATGATATCTTTGGTGTGTCTGCTCCTCTAACTTGGATTTGAGACATACATGGCAGGATTCAAGCTTCCCTTTGGGTCCTATGGTCATTTTTGATGTTCCAGAAGTCTCCTTTAAAATAAAACATCCTCAGAAACAATAACAGCCAAAAAATAATAACATTTTATCATCATTTTCATTGTCATTATCACCATTAGTTGAAACCTTGAACAGATTAGCCGCCATCCAGCTGAGTTCAGGAGAAACCCTCAGAGTGGGGAGCAGGACAGTGGCAAAGGCTCCATTTCCTGCCTTCACCAGAACTGACTCCAACTAATGCGGCCATAGCTACTGTTGCAACAGCAAAGCACTTCTGACTTACTGAGAAACCCCACTTCAAGGTGCAGTATTAATGCCAGTGATAAACCTGCTCCCTCAAGAGCAGCTCCATTCCTGACAGCGAGGAACACATTCCAGGGAACAAATCCCAAGTCGGGGACTTCAGGTCCAGCAAAGGCAGAGTGGAGAGATTAGGGGACCCTTGGTCCTTGGAATCACACTCCAGGGATGCTGCCCTGATGCTAACACAATCCATCTGTCTTGAATTGGAGCAAATTCAGATGAAATCCAAATATGGGGTATCTTAGCCCCCTCATTCCACGGTCCCCCAAGAGTAGACCCTGAGGTGAGAGTTCTTGAGCAAGTGATTTATTGAGAAAGGGTTCCCAGGGGAGGTGAGGAGACAGGAAGAGAAATGGAGGAGACCACATAACGAGGTAACCTCAGAAAAGCCAAGCTGTGCCGAGGGGATTTCAACCTGATCCCAGGGGGAGCACTGCAGTGTACTTTACACTGCAATTTGTCCCAAGGAGGCAAGAGGGTGGGCTTTTATTTCCTGAGTCATTAATCACCAGTTAAACGTAACCTATACTTATGCTGTGGTGCTGTAGGATCAGCACCAGACTTTGAACCACTAAGTCTGTAGTTCAAACCTACCAAGTACTCCTCAGAAACCCTCTATGGGGTCCCTGCAAGTTGGAGCCAACTCAATAGCACCTAACGACAACAAGTGCAACCCAGGAGGGTGTAAATTCCAGGCACTTCTGTCCTTGCAGACAGGAGGCTCGAGTAGCGAGGACAGTTCTCTGGAAAAGTGTTACCTAAGCTGGCTAATGGAGAGTAAAACACACTGAAGCCAGATGCCCATCCAGTCCCCCCAACAGACGGTCTGGGCTGAGTACTATAGAGGGGGCGAAGGGGTGAGGGGAGCTGGAATCTTCAATGTCCACTGGACCATCCATGACACACCTCATTACCTGGAATGAAGTTTTCTAATCTTCTAGCCCCAACTTCTCACCCTCAGCATTCCATTCAAAGCAACCCATTGGTCCCATTGCTTCTTATTTAAAGCCCACAATTGATTGGTGGGCAGAGGGATGGGAGGACTGGCCCCAAGTCACACCTGGGTTCTAGGGCTACCTCCACCTTTGTTGTTTTGTTTAATGGCAATTTTTTTTTTTTGCAAATGCTGTTGTTTAGAGCTGGATTACTAACATAAACTTATCTCTCGGCTTTCCCCCCTAAAAAATCCCACACCCATCAGAAAAGGGGCACATTATAGGAACACAGCTCTAGCCAGATGTCAGTCTTCTTGGGTCTGTGCACTGTGGGATGCATTTTAAAGCACCAGCTGGTCCCCAGGCCAGCCAGAGAAGGAGCAGGATAGATGGAACTGTCAGGGTGAAGGATTGCTCTTTGTTTGCTCTGGGGCTAAATCACCCCAAAACCTCCACCACTAGTAATGCAGGAGGACAGAGGTTGATGGGCTCCAGCATTGGCAGACCTCTGTTCCTTCTTCCTGCTGGTGTCCCAGGAGGCCTGAGGACCAGGGCACATAGGAGTTACCCCGCTCCTCGCCATGGTTCCTCTTTACCTGGAGCCGCAGGAGGATTCTACTTAGTCTGGGTCTTCCAGACCCTGAGACACCGGCCAGCAGAATATCTGGCGGCAGCAACATTGTTCCTTATACCTCCCTGAACTCTCCCTGGCAGTAGGGAGAGCAGTACTAGGATCCTCCTCTCAAGAGAGGAAAGCTTAAGCTCAGAGAAGTTGAGTGATTAACCCAACATCACAAAGCACATAAACTGTGATGAGGAACTGTGGGAAGGAAGTTAGGCTGACAATGAGGAAAAGTTGGATTTGATTCACAAGCACAGGAGCCAGAATTTTAAATCAGTGTGACACTCACACACATATCCACTGGCTAATATATCCAAAAGATCCAGTTGGCCTTTGTACTCATGCAGGCCTTTTTTCCTGACGTAATCAACACATATTTCATGATGTTGCTTTGGGCCAGAAAAGCACAACAATGCTGTACTTTGAATATCATTACTCCCATTTTATCGGTAAAGAGACTGAGGCTCAGAGCATCGAAGAAGTTAGCTAGCACCACACAGCTAATAGGTGGCAGTGCAGGGGTGTGGACCCATGTCAGCTGGACTCAGGATTGCTGATTGATCACATGGGGGAGTGAGTTGAAATTTCTGGAGCGCATTCAGGCTGCATTTGGTTCTCATGGTACCCCTCTCAGGACGGGGCATCGGTTCCATTTTCCAAAGGTATAGAGAGGTTAATGGACTTGTTCATAGTCACACAGCCAATCTGTGTCTTGCCCAGGACAGAAGATTGGTCTTGAGGCAGACATGCTATCTAATTTAACCTTCCCAATAAGCCTATTGTTTTTGCTGCTAAGTGCTGTGGAGTCTGTTCCAACTCATAATGACCCTGTATAGGGTTTCTGAGGAGCTACTGGTGGGATTGAGCCTCCTACCTTGAGGTTTGAAGTCCAGTGCTGATCCTACACTGACACACCTGAAGTTCCAAGAAGCCTAGTGAATAGTTAATAGTAACTTAACATCTCTCCGTACATTATCTCATTTAACCCTTTCCATAAAACAGGTAAAGATATTGACTCCCATTTTACAGATAAAGAAAGAGTGAGTCCCTGAGAAGTCAGGTAGCATGTCCAAGGTCATGCAGCTGGGAGTGCTGGGGTGCTTTTAATCCAGGCAAATGAATGAATGAATCCATTCATTCATTTGTTCATTCAACAACTGCGTGTATCTTTGCCAATTCCTCTTCTACCAAGGATGATGTCTTGGTTACCTAGTGTTCTATAACAGAAGTACCACTTTATATTTTTAACAAATTTATTTTCTTGTAGCTTTGTTGTTGTTGTTGTGTGTCTCTGACTCAGTGACCCTGTATAGGGTTTCTGAGACTGCTCAGAAACTGGTGAGTTTGAACCACCAACCTCATGGTTAGCAGTCTAGTGCTTAGACTACAGTGCCAGGATGTCAGTTTTGCTGTTGTTAAGTGCCATCAAGTTGGCTCTGACTCATAACGACCCTGTATAGTTTCTGAGGAGCGGCTGGTGGGTTTGAACTGCAGACCATTTGGATCAAACAGACTTTGCGGTGCAGCGCATTAACCTACAGCGCCATACCAGGACTCCAGGGTAGGAGGCTAGAAATCTGAATGTAGAGCACCGGCACTAGGAGAAGGTGTTTTCTCTCTGTTGGTTCCGGAGGTAATTTCTTGTCTCTTCAGTTTAGCATCTATTTTACTCCATCTCTCTCTCTCTGCTGGTTTATTTAATCTCTTTATATTTAAAAGAGATTGACTCAAAATACACCCTGCACTAATCCTGCTTATTTAACATAACAAAGATGCCCCATCCCCAAGTGGGATTATAATCCCAGACATTATTGTTGTGGTGGTGGTTTGAACCACCAACCTTGTGGTTCACAGTCCAGCCCCAGGCATAGAGGTTAGGATCTATGACACATATTTTGGGGGTGACACAATTCACTCTATAGCAGGAGACATGAGGGTGACTGACATCTCTGTGTGTTCATATTGTCTCGTTCCCTCCCCTCCCCCATCAGTCAGAGAAAAGTATGAGCCAGATTGACACAGTGGCAGCGGGTTTTCAGTTCACACAAAATACAGTGTGAGTTCTCCCAGCTCTTGATCTTCTAGTGGGGAGAGGGACAAAGACAATAAATTAAAAAACCAAACCAAACACGCATCACCGATGGGGGAAAGTGGGACAAAAGCAGCAATGAAGCGGCAAGCTAAGCCCTACAATGTTCAGTGGACTTCTGTGGACCCAGTTGGGGACCCGGTTG
>NW_006408593.1:10892662-10941991 GCF_000296735.1 Chrysochloris asiatica | reverse complement strand
AAAAAAAAAAAATCCAAAACTAAAACCAAAAAAACAGCCAACAATCACTTCCAAAAGAAGCAAATGGCAAAACAAAACCTCAGAGTGAGGTCTAAGGATACCTGGCTGTCAGCGAAGGCCTTTTGGGGTGCAATCTTTTGAGCAAAGCTCTGACAGGCAAGAAAGATACAACCATGTAAGTATCTGAGGAAAGAGGATTCCAAGGCCAAGGGCAAGCTAGTGCAAAGTCCCTGTGGTAGAAATAACGTGGTATGTTTGAGAAGCAGGATGATGATCAGAGTAGAAGAGTTCAGTGAGAAATGGAGAGAGGGGGCCAAGACAAGGAGAGGGAGGAGGCAGGTGCCCAGCATTAGGGCCTTTGCCTCAGATGTCCATGGTGCTGACAGCTCCTACCAATGCCTCCCTCTTCTGACTGTCAGGAGCCTGCTGTGTTGTTCAGGTGGTCCTCCTTCTTTGCCCCACAACTCAGTGGTTGTTGTTGGTGGTGTGCCATGGAGTTAGTTCCGACTCATAGACACCCTGTATAGGGTTTTTGAGGCTGTAAATCTTTATGGGAGCAGAAAGCCTCATCTTTCTCTCAAGGAGCTGCTGGTAGTTTCAAACTGCTGACCATGAGATTAGCAGTCCGACTCGTGACCAATAAGGTTGTTTAATCCAAGACAAGGGCTAGCAAACATGTTCTGTAAGGGGTTATGTTCTGGCAGGCTGAATGGTTTCTGTTACAGGACTCAAGCTTTGCCATTGAAGCATGACAACTGCCACAGACAATCCATAAATAAGGAAGCATGGTTGTGCTCTAATAATGTATTATTTACATAAGATTTCAGATCCTGAGCTAGATGAACATTAAGGCAGCAGTGGTTGCAGTGGTGGCATGCTCACCATCCACATGGAAGACCTGGGTTTGATTCCTGGCCAATGCAGCCCACACATAGCCACTGTGTATCTGTCAGTGAAGGCCTATGTGTTGCTCTGATGCTGAACAGGTTTCAGCAGAGCTCCCAGGCTAAGGAAGACTAGGAAGAAAGACCTGGTGATCTACTTCTGAAAACCAGCCAGTAAAAGCCCTGTGGAATACAATGGTCCAATTTGCTAGTGATCATGGGGTTGACGCAAGACCGGGCAGCATTTCATTCCACTATGCACTGGTGCCATGAGTTAGGGCCTAGCAGACAACAGCTAACAACATCTAGATGCGGGAAAGGGGAGAGAAGCTATGGTGCCAGTGTGTAAGTAGGCACACACAGGGGCAAATGCTTGAGAAATCACCCACCCACCCTCTGAGCTCACACGCTCTCCCTCTATTCTCATGGTGTCCAAGCATCTCCGCCAAATGTTAGGGAGGAAATGCCTTCCTCGCTGGAAGTGATAGAGGTCACTCCATGTGACAGGGGGCTGAGCTGGAGTCAGTGTCTGCAAAGATTTCCTATCACTCAGCAGAATGGAACGGTGGCTTGTACACTAGTATTGGGGTCATCCTTGGGGGGACAAGCTTGACTTGCTTCATTTTACTCACCCTTGGCCTTTTCCCTTTCTGAGAAATGAGAGAGAAGAAACAGCATCTGACTCAGACCATAGTATTTTCAACATCCTCATATGCACACAAAAGCTGGACAATGAATAAGGAGTACCAGAGTCATTGATGCCTCTGAATTATGGTGGTGGTGAGGAAGATTTTATATACCATGGAAGGCTAGAAGACTGAACCAAGCTGTCTTGAAAGAAGTCCAGCTGGAATGCTCCTTAAAGGCAATGATATTGAGACAGCATCTCATGTACTTTGGACATGTTATCAGGAATCCCTGGAGAAGGGCATCATGCTTCGGATAGTAGCGGGTCAGCGAAAAAGAGGGAGACCTTCAACAAGAAGGACTTACACAATGGCTGCAGTAATGGGCTCAAACATAGCAACTATTGTGAGGATGGCGCAGAATCGGGCAGTGTTTTGTTCTGTGGTACGTGGTTCACTATGAGTCCAACCTGACTTGACAGCAACAAGAACCGGAAGAAGAAAGGAAAGAAAGGGGAGGAGGGAAAGATGGAAGACAGGGAGGAAGAAGAGTGGAAAGGGCCCTCCTCCCTGCCTGGCAGCTCCCTAGTGGATTTGCTGCACATGACAGATGCTTATGGTTTTAGACAATGAAACGGATCATCGCCTTCTATCTTAAGCTGGGGTCATTACCCCTCAATTCTGCAGAGGCACATTTAGGGCTTAATTTTTTGTTGTTTGCATATGAGATCATTTCGATTAAAGAGAACTGGAAGCATTTCCCTCCGTTTCTTTAGCAAACAGAACCTTATTGCCTCCTCTCCAAAAAAAAGCAAAAGCCAATATTATCCTTTTAAGAGCACAACAATTCTTAGGCAGAGGCAGGCGGGCTCTGGGTGAAAGGACATTTACACATATAGGGATTTTATTAGGAAAAACACATCTGTCACCTTTGGCTGTAAGTCACTGAGCAGTGGAACTAATTGAAACGATTTAACACGGTGGGATCGCCCACTTTGCTCCTTGGGAAGACTTTTTCATACAGTTGGAAGGAGGTGATTTGGTAGTGAGCAGAGCCCCCAGTAGCTGGTTCACAGGAATCACTTGGGGGTTTTCAGACCCTGCCACAAGGGAATGTTATCGTTTTAATGTCTTAAAGTCAGTTCTGATTCATAGCAACTCTGTATAGGGTTTCCAAGGAGCAACTGGTGGGTTTTTATTACCAACCTTCTGGTTTGCGGATCAGTGCTGCTCCTACAGCTCCACACCAGGACTCCACATGGGAGTAGACTGTCCAGAGAAAGGAGTCAGAGGTTCAGCATCTTTAACACTTCCCCAGGCAGATGTGGGAGTTTGGGTGTATTGTGATGTAAACGATGCTTCAGAGGGACCAAGAGGTAGATCAATGTTCTGAGAGGTCAAGAGAAGCTGTTACAAGACAGCAGAAGCCGAGAAACATCTCAAGGGAGAAAAACGAGAGCAAAAGGTGTAAAGGTCATTTTACCATGAAACAAGGGACAGCTTGATCTCCACAAAAGGAAGCAGTGAGTGACAACCAAGTCATGTGAATGAGAGATTCATGGGAACATGGAAGTGCAGAAACAGAAATAACGAAAACAAGCAAGCAGGTGGGATAATACTTATAGTTGTTGTTGTTAAGTGCCATCGAGTCAATTCCAACCCATAGGGTTTCCAGGAAGTAGCTGGTGAGCTTGAAACACTGACCTTGCAGTTCAAATGACTTTGCAGTCTGACACACTAGGACTCCAGTGCTTATAGCAAACATAGTGAAATTCTGCACTAAAAGTACTGAATAGAACACATCAGAGATGAGATACTGTTGGTAGGTACCCAAGAGTTGGTTCTAATTCGTAGCAAGCGCATGCAAAAGAGAATGAAACACTGCCCAATCCTGTGCCATCCTCACAAGTGTCACTCCTGAGCCCATAGCTGCTGCCACTCTTGCTGACAATCCATCTCTTGGGGGTCCTTCTCTTTTTGTGCTGACCCTCCACTTTACCAAACATGATGTTTTTCTTCAGGGACTGGTCCCTCCTGATAATAAGTCAGAAGTAGGAGAGACAAAGTCTCACCATGTTGGCTTGTAAGGACTATTCTGATTGTACTTGTTTCAAAACAGATTTGTTTGTTCTTCTGGCAGTCCATGGTTCTTTGGATATGCCTCTCCAACACCATAACTCAAATGCATCAATTCTTCCACAGACTTCCTTATTCATTGTATAACTTTCACATGCATATGAGGCTGTTGAAATACCATGACTTGGGTCAGGCACACCTTAGTCCTCGCACTGATATCTTGGCTCTTGAGCAATTTAAAGAGGTCTTGCACACCAAATTTGCTTAATGCAATATGTCATTTGAATTCTTGGCTGTTGCTTTCATGACTGTTGATTGTGGATCGCAGCAAAATGAAGTCTTTGACTACTTCAATCTTTTCTCCATTTATCAGTGGTGAGGATTTTTGTTTTCTTTACATTGAGGTGCAATCCATATTGAAAGCTGCAGGGTTTTTTTGTTTTTTTTTTTTTAATCTTTATCAGTAAATATTTTAAGCCCTCTTCACTTTTAGCAAGCAAGGTTGTATCATCCGAATGTTGCAATTTGTTAATGATCTTCCTTCAATCACGATGAATGTTTTTCTTCATATAATCCAGCTTCTCAGATTATTTGCTCAGAATACAGATTAAGTTAGTATGATGAAATAATACAATCATGGTGCACACCTTTCCTAATTTATACCATTCAGTATCCCTTTGGTCTATGTACAGGTTCCTCATGAACATGATTAAGTGTTCTGGAATACAATTCTTCGAAATGTTATCAACAGCTAGTCATGATCCACACATTGGAAAGCCTTTGTGTAGTCAATTAAGCATAAGTAAACCTCTTTCTGGTATTCTGTGCTTTGAGCCAACATACATCTGACGTCAGCAGTGATATCCCTAGTTCCACATCCTTTTCTGAATCTGGCTTAAATTTCTATCAGTTCTCTGTCAATGTCAGCTGCAGCCATTTAAAAAATGAACTTCAGCAAAATTTTACCTGCATTTGATACTAATGAATATTGTTCAATAGTCTCCGCATTCTGTTGAGTCTCCTCTCTGTGGAATCCATTGGCCAGGTATCATAAACAAGTCAGTACCTCCAGTGCTGCATTAGTTTGTTGAAAGATTTCAATTTGTATTTGAAATTGAAATTGAAATTGAAATTTGTCAGTTCCTGGCAACTTGTTTTTCACCAATGCCTTCGGGGCAGCTTGCTCTTTTCCCTCCGGATCTTTGGTTCTTGTTCATATGCTACTTCTTGAAATGGTAGAACATTAACTATTTCTTTTCGGTACTGTGACTGTGTATGCCTTTCATCTTCTTTTGGATGCTTTCTGCATCATTCATTATTTTGCCCATGTTATTGCCTTCTTGTTAAGTGCTATTGAGTTAGTTCTGATTCATAGTGACCCTGTGTAGGGTTTTTGAGGAACAGCTGGTGGGTTTGAACTGCCAACCTTTTGGTTAGCAGATCAGTGTTTATCTGGCAGTGCCAGACCAGTAGTCCATTTCCCCTAGAGAATTCTTCAATATTGCAAGTTGAGGGTTGAATTTTTTCTTCAGTTCTTTCAGCTTGAGAAATGCTGAGCGTGTTCTTCCCTTTTGGTTTTCTAAGTGCAGGTCTTTGCACATTTCATACTTGACTTTGTCTTTTTGAGTTTCTCTTTGAAATAACAGTGGTATTAACTGGTCTTTCTTGTAGGCATGTGGATATTGTCCTATCACAGACAACAATGTACTTCAAGCTAGATCTTAAAATGTTCTTTTCGATGATGAATATGTTGCCATTCCTCTTCAATTTGTCTTTCCCAGCATAGTAAACCATATGATTGTCTGATTAGAAACGCCCAATACCAGTCCATTTCAGCTCACTAACACCAAGGATCTAGATCTTTATGCATTTCATTTCATTTCTGACAACTTCTAATTTTCATAGATTCATACTTTGTACATTCTATGCTCTAATTAGTAATGAATGTTTACAACTGTTTCTCTTCATTCTGAGTTGTGGCCATCAGCAAATGAAAGTCCCCAAAACTTGACTGCATTCTTGCATCACTGTCAATTCACTTTGAAGAGGTAGTTCTTCCTCAGTCATCTGTCGAATGCCTCATTTTCCAGGACTATACCTGACAATATTCTGGTGTTATTCATAAGGTTTTCATCTTCTGGCACTAGATCTGACTCTGCTCCACTGATATTCACAAGGGTGTCAGTGACTAAATATTCAGAAGCAGTCCACCTCTCCTTCTTCTTAGTCTGTCTTCATCAGGAACTCCACTGAAATTTGTTCACCATAGGTGACCCTGCTGGTATGTAATTGTTCCTTAGAGTTTTAGAGATTGTACATCTTTACAGGAGCAGCCAGCCTCCTTTTTGTCCTGTGGAATGGCTGGTGGGCTTGAACCACCAACCTTGCGGTTAGTAGCCCAATGCTTAGCACACTATGCTGCTAGAGCTCCTTTTGAGTGGACTTGCTGTTAAGTGCCAGTGAGTCAGTTCTGACCTATAGCAACCCTGTATAGGGTTTCTGAGGAGCAGCTGGTAGGTTTGAACGGCCAACCTTGTAGTTTGCGTATCCTACAGCACCACACCAGGACTCATTGAGATGACTCTTCTTGTTAAGTGCTGTCGAGTTGGTTACAACTCATTGTGAGTCTGTATAGGGTTTTTGAGAAGCAGCTGGTGGGTTTGAACCACAGACCAGTGCTGATCCTACAGCGCCACACCAGGATAGGACTTGTTGTTGTTGTTGTGTGCTGTGGAGTTGGTTCCGACTCATAGCGACCCTGCACAGGGTTTCTGAGGCTGTTAATCTTTACAGGAGCAGAACGCCTCATCTTTCTCCTGCGGAGCAGCTGGTAGTTTCGAATTGCTGACCTTGCGGTTCGCAGCCCGATTCGTAACCACTACGCTATCAGAGCTAGGGCTAGCAGACAGAAAATAAGTATGACTTTAGAGCTGTGACATTGTTTATATGATAGGCACTTATGATAGGCACTCATCACCTGGCTGGTAGTACTTGCAATAGAGTGATTGAAATCGAGATGTGCTATAAGAAAAGAATATAAATAAATGCCAGGCTCTAGAGGCTCTGTACAGAAACCTAGATTGTGAAATAGCTCATCCATAACATTTATATTGATTATTTGCTGTAATGATCAGATTTTGGATATATTGGGTTAAATGATATATATCACCAAAATTCATTTCATCTTCTTGTTTTTACTTTTTGAATGAGACCACTGGAAAATGTAAACGGACACATTATATCCCTATTGTACTAACTTAGAGGAACTGAAGGATATTGTCAGCCAGGGGTTCTGAAAAGCCTCACCATTTTATAGTTACTGCTCTTGGATTCCTAAACCTTTATTCCACCTGCATCCTTAGAACCTTTGTCCTTTTCTGAAGCTTGGTTAGTGGGAAGTCTGGTGTATTAAGGGAGAGGGTATAGAGTCTGACCTGTTTTGTCATGACCTACTGGAGGAATCTGGGTCTTCCATTTTGTTATCTATAAAATAAAGATAAATCCTACCCAGCAGGACTTACATATTGGGGAAAGACAAAATTACATTGTGAGGAATGACATTTCTTGAAAAGTCAAAATTAAAGCTCAAAGAGAGATGAAGGGGCCTTTCAAACTTTTTTGCCTGTCCCTGCACCCTGTTCATATGGAAATGTCAATGCAAACTCAGAATCTGAGCTCCCCCCACCCCCCCGAGCTGAAGGGGGTGTGGGGGTTTAGATGGAGCATAGAATGTGGCCACTGAAGATCCCAGATCACGGCCACTCCATGGCCTTCAGCCTGGGCATTAGTCAAGAGGCCTCACACCACCTGAACTCAGTATCTTCTTTTGGTTAGATTTCTTAGATACACAACATGGCAACTTCAGCTGTTCTCATGAAGGAGAAGCTACCATATATGATTGCCACTATAGATTCATAGCAAGCTCAAGCTAGAAGGCCATGTGTGAACATCTGGTACATTTGAACTTCCAACTCACACCTGTTTGCTTGGGACCTTCCCAGTATTAGCAGTAAAAATAAGGCATTCCAGGAAACCTCTCAGTCCTGAGGAAACCGAGATGGTTGGTAAGGCAAGGTACAGTGGTTCCTCAAACTCAGAATTCATGGATCTGTCCTTGTTAGAAGCTCTATAGGATGTTTGTTAGGATACAGATTTCTAGGTTCAACCTACTCAATCATATCACCAGGAAGGTGGTCCTCAAACTGGAACCCCAGCTCCCTAGGTGATGGTGCTACTGATCCAGGTTTGGAAACACAAATGAGCACAGCTGTTTTGTTTCGTGGATGGGGAAAATGAGGCCCAGAGAGCATCAAAGAGATACCTTCCACGCTGAGAAGATTAGGATTCCATTTCCCCCTAAATAATGCAAATCACAGCAGTATGAAAAGATCTGCAAAGCAAGGGTATGAAAGTTAAACAAAGTTCTAAGTTTCCTCCTTGATGTCCACCAATTTTTTTTTTTTTTTTTTTTTTAATATGAAAATCACTGTGTGCCCAAGCCCTGGTCCTGTGTCGGTTGGGTGACTCAAGCCAGAGCTGTAATGTCTTAGAGAGCCTATGTTCTGGTGCCTTGCACTGAGGGAGGTTCCCACATCTACATTTGTTTCGTGAGCTTTGGTTCCTCTGACTTCTCTGCTCAGGTCTCCCCCACCTTGCAGATCATTCCTGCCACAGGTGGTACCTAAGGGTAGAGAGCTGCCCAAGGAGCCCTTCTGACACACTTGTGTGAATAGGGCTGTGGGAGGAAGGGTGGAGTAGCCAGGCTCTGCCAAATTCTCAGTGATAGCAGAATTGTTGTCAAGTGCCAGCGACCTGTATAGAGTTTCCAAGGAGTGGCTGGTGAGTTTGAATTTCTGACCTTGTGGTTCAAACTGACTTGCCATCCCGCACTTATCCTCCAGTTCCATACCATGATGCCATAGGGTAAAACTTGGGAGCCTTTGGTTATCAATTCCTTTGTGGTGCAAATGGCTTGTGTTTAACTACTAGCCAGGAGCCCTGGCTTGGCGCTGTGGGTTAATGCACCAGACTGCAAATCCGTTTGAACTGCAAGGTCAGTGGTTCAAACTCACCTGCTGCTCCTTAGAAACCCTATACAGGGTCGCTATGGGTCAAGGAGCTCTGGTAGCGTAGTGGTTACGAATCGGGCTGTGAACCTTAAGGCCAGCAGTTCGAAACTACTAGACGCTTCGCAGGGGAAAGATGAGGCTTTCTACTTCCGTCAAGATATACAGCCTTGGAAACTCTGTACAGGGTCGCTATGGGTTGCAATCGACTCAACGGCACTTAACAACACAACAATGGGTCAGAATTGACTCAGTGGCACTAAACGACAATAACACTAACCAAAAGGTTGACAGTTCAAATCCATCAAGTGGCACTTGAGAAGAAAGGCCTGGTGATTTACTTCTTCAAGACTGTTGGTAAGTGCCATTGCATTGACCCTGTACAAGGTTTCTGAGGAGCGTCTAGTGAGCTTGAACCACCAACATTGCAGTCCAGCACATTAACCTGCAGCACCACTGAAAGCTTTATGGAGTGCAGCTCTACTCTAAAACACACAAGGGCACCATGAGTTGGAATTGACTCCATGCAATGCAGGGGTTTTCTTTGTGTTGCTTCGGTTACCAATTCAGTGAAAAGAGAGTCACCCTTTTGCAATACCCAGTTCATTCATTGGCTGTCCATTTCCTGCTCCATCACACTAAAGGGCTATGTTCCCATCCCCTGAACTCTAAAGTGCCAGATTTTTCTCTTCTAGAAAAGAGTACAGCATGGTAGTATGGAAACAGCTTCAGCCTGGATCCAAAGTCCAGCTTTGCCATCTCCTAACAAGTCACATAGCCCCTCTGAACCCCAGTGTTCCTGGGTAAAATGGGGTAAGAGCAGCAATCCTATAGCCTTGTTGGGAGGATGAAAGGTGATGTGTGCAAACATGCCAGCCACCAGTTAGAATCCACAAATAGCGATGCCTATATAATCATATCAATGGACGTGAAGTTCTGATGGGTAGTAAGGGCTCAGCTGGTGTCTTTGAGGCTGGCTTCTCCCCACACTGACCATGGGTCCCCTATGGAAAGATTTTAAAAGAATAAAAACAAAAGCATGTTCCAGCAAGAGAAGCAAATGTAACAGCAAAAACATCCAGGCAGTTGGCGTTTTCTGGCTGTGAGGTCTGCCCCAGTTTATTTTGGCAGCTGCCTCTGCCATTAGTGATGGAGCGAGAAGGGAGAAAGGAATGTCAGTAAAACAAATGGATCAGCCAGGGATGGGAGTCTATTTGGTTCCAGCTTCCAAAGGAGAACCCAGCTGTTCGGTGATTGAGATGAGATGGGTCCCTGGATTCTGGTCCAGCCTCCTCATTGACGGCCTTCCTCATGGAGGGATAGTTCCAGAATAACTTAAGTTGGGAGGGCTTCAGGCCACTGTCCTAAATTCAGTTCATAGGCTCACTGATGATGGCAACTGCTTCAGTAACTACTGCTGTGGAACAAGCCACCCCCAAACCCAGTGACTTGAAAAATGACAGTCACTTGTTTGCCCAAGATTCTACAGTCTGGGCAGGTTCAGCGGTCTGACTTGCTTCTGCTTTGCATAGGGTCATCTGGAGCCAGACTTTTTCCTATTTCTTTGTCTTCAAAGAATTACATTTTAGTAAAAGCCACACGGCAGCACACAGCAGAGAAGACCAAAGGAAATGATCACAGAAGTTTGAATTCTTTGTAGGAGAATTAATAAGCGATGGGAGCGATACAGTATCGTATCATGGCAAATATGCAGTAATAAAAATGAGAAGTTCAGACATCAAGGCCAAGACTGCCACTAATTACCATTTGACACAGCCGCCACTCGCTTCATTCTCACAACAACAAACACTGTGAGGGTGATACTGTGAGAGTTCATTTTAGAGACAAGGAGCATGTGAGTGAACGACATGCTCAGTTAGACAGCTGGCTAGGGGCAGAACTGGGATTTACACTCAAGTGATCTTAATGACTGGGCACTTAACGTCTTGACCACTAGAATATACTGCCTAGAGGGGGTTCATTCCTGTTTACCAAACTCATCATGTACAACACCAATCTATGCTTTGTTGTTGTTGTTAAGTGCCGTCGAGTCGGTTCCAACCCATAGCAACCCTGTATAGAGTTTCCAAGGAGCAGCTGGTGAGCTTGAACCACTGACCTTGCAGTTCAAATGACTTTGCAGTCTGATGCATTAGCCTGCAGCGCCACACCAGGACTCCAATCTATGCTTGGAGACCCCAAAAAGAATAACCTCATTCTCATCAACCATTAACCAAGTGGAACACATTTTCAAATAAGACCGTCCTTTCCTTGAAATACCATGACAACAGCAGACCTACAAGGCCAGGAGTATGATTCCAATAATCTTATGTTGTTGATATTATTTTGTCCATATTATTATTATTCCACTTTAAATGAGGGAGTGAGAGGCATTGGTGTTTCCCTGAGGGAGACCAAGTTTGTTCAATTCCTGGTCAACCACAGCCACCACCCATTTGTCACTGGCATTTTGTATGTTGCTCAGTCCAACTTGATCAAGATGGACTAGGATGAGAAAGAAAGGCCTGGTGATCTACTTCCAAAAATCAGTCAATGAAACTCTATGGATCCCAACTGTCTGATCCACAACCACAAGGATGGCATTGGACAGGGTATTCATTCACTTGTGTATGTGTTTAACATAAGTTAGGGCTATTGTACCTAGCAACAATGACATAGATGAGGAAACCAAGGTACATTGAAGAAGGCATGGCAACATGAAAACAGAGAGTGAGTGGTGGAGATGAAGTAGAACTAGACAAAGCCCACCTTCAACCATCATGCTGGTTATTATAAGTCAAAGATGACTGAGGAACACTTGGAACCAATGAGTCCAATGTGAACATCAGTCTCGACAAATCAGACCAGAAGAACTAGAAGGAACCTGGCTACCACTATCCATTGCTCTGAAAGGGGGACCACGTTAGAAAGTCCCAGATAGAGTGGGAGACAATGTGGAACAAAACTCAAAATGATTAAGAAGACCAGGCTCACTGGTCAGAAAGAGACAGGGAGAGCCTGAGACCATGGTTTTCAATCACTCTCAGGTCTGGAACAGAACTCACCCTCAAGGCCCAATTTTCAGCCACGCAGTAGATAGGTCTATAAGGCAGACAACAGCACTAGTAAGCTATGCTCACCATGGAATGGTCAGTCATTCAAACTCAAACAGGCAACATTTACCTAAGGACCAAGTGGAGAAGGGTTAGGAAGCAGGGTGCACTAGAAATTAAGAACCACACAGAGGAAGTGGGATAACTGTTGTTACATGGAAGGGATTGTAATCATTGAGATGGACTGAAGTGTAGGATTTGTTGCATGTAAAAGTGATAGTCTGCCCTGTAACCTTCACTCAATTCACAATAAAAAGTTTCAAAAAAGAAAAAAGAACAAAAACCTACCAAAGATGAGTGTGTGGTGCGTTGGATGTCAGTCCTAGAATGTCATGTATTCTTCAACTAACGTAGCTCCATCCACCACACCCACAGAGTACATTTGCTCAGACCTCTCAGCCCTTCCTGAAGCCCCATGAGAGCTGAGCTCCTTCCTAAGCCTCCAGCTCCTGCTTGGCCCCTCAGTATCATGGTCCCCCTCTCCCTAACCCAATGCTCCCCCTGGACTGAACTGATCTGTCTGGCTCCTTGGGTTTCCAGCATGTTCTATGGATAGAACCCAGGACTTTCAAGAACTTGGAAGGGCAAAGTTATATCTCCATGTTCACTAATCTTCAATGCAATTGTACATTTGTCACCAATGGAAAAAGAAGATAAATTTCTATCACATTACAGGAGTTGTGAATACTTTGAAATACCATTAGCGCCTAGCACCACTTCGAATTATGGTGTTTATTGGAGCTGCCACTAGATCTTATTATTTAGTGCATTAATAAAGAAGCACATATCTTGGTACATTATAAATTTGTGTTTTTAATATTTTGATACTATTTTAATATAATTGGTGTGCTTTGTAATCCTATGCATTTTTTATGGTGTGCATTGAAAAGTTATCCCCCAAGGAGTCATCCATAGGCTACACCAGACATCCAAAGGGTCCCTGACTCATGAAATATTTACAGTCCCATGAAGTAGGAATCTATTATTGTCTATTATAATCCCCATTTAACAGATGAGAAAACTCAAAGGCAGAGAAGTTTAGAAAATTGTCCAATAAGTATAGGGCAAGGATTTGAAACTAAGGCAGTCTAGTCTGGACCAGAGTCTGCCCTCTTAGCCAGCACACTGGATGAGGCCCCCTTGATCCGCAGTGAGCTGCCAGACCATTCCTTCATTCTACATCATCCTCATTGGAAGGTAATCCATGTTTTATCCATCACACTCTCCTATAGGACTCTTTGTGCCTTGAGGCTAGGACTGGTTTCTCTGTTCGCTAGAACCTAACCTAAGTAAATGTTTTGAGAGTATGTGTCTCTAGCTCATAATGATCCATACACTGTGGGTTCAAAGATCTTTTGTCTCCTAGTGAAACTCTACTGCACTAAACAAAAAATAATACAGGACCAAATCAGGAAATAATTTGCTCATATTTTCATAATGGCATAGTATGGGATCTGTCATTTTTCTAGCACTTTTGATGTATCCAGGAATTTTAATATCTATTTTAAGTTGAAACTCAAGGGTAAGTTAGGCAGGATGGGAATGAGGCGCTTAGTTTTACAGAGAAGTAATAGGCTTTGGGGGGTGGGGGTTCAGTTCAGACAGTAAACACAGTGGTGACGGGGAGAGTGTGACAGCCCAGGTTTCAGGCCAGCTCTGCTACTCCTTGACTAACTTAAATGAGCCCAGTGACTTAAATCATCCATAGCATGTGGGCAGAAAGAGATGCCTTATAGAATTTTGCTTGTATCCACATAAAATGCTCATGGAAGCAGTGGTCAAGAGATCAAACAATGTATTGCAGTAGGCAAATCTGCGGCACAAGATCACTTTAGAGCATTCTTCAAAAACAAAGACATCAGTTGGAGGACTAAGACACACCTGACCCAAGCCATGGTATTTTCGATTGCCTCATATGCATGTGAAAGTTGGACAATAAATAAGAAAGATCATGGAAGAATTGATGTATTTAAATTGTGGTGTTGGAGAAGAATATTGAAGGTACCATGGACTGTCAGAAGAACAAGTAGATCTGTGTTGGAAGAAATATAGCCAGAGTACAAGGATGGTAAGACATCATGTCTCATACTTTGGAAGGACCAGTCCCTGGAGAAGAACATCATGCTTTGTAAAGTGGAGGGATTTTAAAAGAGGAAGACCCTCAACAAGAAGGATCAATACAGTGGCAATAACAATGGGCTCAAACACAACAGTTGTGAGAATGGCACATGAGCAGGCCATGTTTCCTTCTATTATGCATTGGGTCACTATGAGTTGGGACAGACTCGACAGCACCTAACAACAATGCAATAAGAACTGTGATTCAGAATAAATAAGAGCATATGTGCTCTTAAGAGTAAGTTTCTGGCACATTCAAGGACACGGTAAACTGAAGCTCTTCTCCAAGTTCTCCAACATCAATGGCACTGGTGTTAACACAGGGCTGATTCCACTGGGATAGTGTGCAGCTATGGAGTTAGAATTGGGTTCTGGTTCCAACTTAGACCACACACTTCAGACAACACCCTGTCCTTCTCTGGACCTCAGCTTGCAGATGTGAAAAATGAGGAAGCAGAGCAGCATTAGTGAACCTAGACTCAAAGTAACCTTCACATGTAGATGTGAAATATACTGAAAAATAATCACAGGTTGCTTACAGCCCCTCCTGCTTGCCCCTCACCTTGTACCCTTGGAGCTCTTTGGGCATCACCTGAAGATAGTTGGAACCAGAATGAGGGTTGGATTAGACCTGTAAATGTGTCGCCTTTGAATAAGCAATTAAAAGGAGGTGGGGTTTCAGTGTTTTTATATAGCGGTCTGTTTCCTGAAGGTAAAGAAGTTTGATTCATGTTCCAGCCTCCTCCGAGCCCCCCATCCCCAACTCTTAGAAGACAAGTCAGATTCCCCCCAGCTATCCCGCTGCCCCTGCTTGTCTGGTCTCTTCCTCTCATTGCCTCTGATTTCTCAATCTCTTATGATTATGAGCTTTAACGATTTCCTGTAGTGTAATATTGGTGCAAAAGACCACCAACACGGGCTCACTATGGGACTAGGCAGTAATTAGGGTGAGTCAGAAGCTGGTTCCTAATGCATCCATCTATGGACTGCCAAAAGAACAAACCAATCCATGTTGGAAGAAGTACAGCCAGAATGCTCCTTGGAAGCCCGGATGACCTGACTTTGTCTCTCATGCCTCAGTCGTATTGTCAGGAGGGACCAGTCCCTGGAGAAGGATATCATGCTTCGTAAGTGGTGGGTCAGCGAAAAAGCAGAAGACTTCCCAACAAGATGGATTGGCACAGTGGCAGCAGCAATGGGCTCAAGCATAGGTTGAGGCTAGCCCAGGATCAGGCAGTGGTTGTACTGTTGTGTATGGGGTCACTATGAGTTGGTACCGACTCAATGGCACCTAACAACAACAATGCATCCATGAGCCATCTGTAGAGGGAAGGCAGTCTGTGGCAGACATATATGGGCCAACAGGCCTTTATGTTAAACTGTAACGGGGGAAGACGAGAACTGCCGGAGAGAAAGCAGAGATGGGGTCAGCCCGTACATAATGGCACATGGGAAAAGCCTACTGAGTAATCCTCTTTCCAAAATGACTTTTCTTCTGTAAAACTGTCCTCTATTATTGCCAGAAAAGGGTTTTTAAAAGAGGTTAACATGCAATTTAATGAATATAGAGTAATACTGTCCTTTGTATTAAATTAAAAATTCTAATGCTGCCACATGAAACCAGTGCGCTATGAGTATTCAACACCATGTATTAGTCTTATTAGACTGCTTGATTGCCCTACATATTGGGAATAAAAGAAACAGCTCCAGGTCCTGCATTTGAATTGGCAAACATTGCCCTCCGAATGAGAGTCTCCGTGGCCTGGGAGTCCATCCACTCAATTGAGAACGGCCGGAAATATTAAGAAATATCCTAGGTTGAAGCAGGAGGATTATGGGACAAACAGAGGATTATGGTTTGGACAGAGCAGCAGAAAGGAGGAGTATGTGTGAATCTGGGGTCCTAGTGACTGTCTCCATATGCTGTGTGACTTTAGGCAAGTCACTTCACTCCTCTGAGCCTCCATGATGTTATTTAGACATAATAATCTTCTGTTCAGACTGTTGTGAGGGTAGGGATGTTATAGTATAGCGCTGTTGTGAAGATGAATAGAGATTACAGATGTGTGAGGCCTTTGTGAATTCCAATGGTCTGCTGACTTCTAGAGATTGAAGGTAACTAAATGTTGATGCTGATTTCTTCTCTATCCCCACTCTTTGTTCTCTTCTGAGACCTGGCTGCCATCTATAATATTTAGTAACAGTCACCCACATTTGTTAAGAGCTTACTGAAGGCAAGGTTGATTTCACTCGGTTCTACTGTAACTTTATGTGGCATTATTTCTAAGTCCATTTTATAGACTAGGAAATGGAAATTCATAAGGGAGCATAACTTGCTCAAGGCCATAGGTCCAATAAGTAGCAGGGATTTAAGCCCAGGACTTTCTGACTCCAAAGCCTCTTTGTTCCTATGCTATATTTGCCTCTAAAATGTGCCTGACAAGCTGCTTCCAAACTTTTGAATACCTCATTTCCTGTTACTATCCTGCCCCATCTCTACCATGAGCGCTCTCCCCTGACACACAAACCTAATGATGGTGGCAGTCTCTGTGAAACTGAGTGAGCGGGGCAGATGCTCTCTTAAGGACCATTCTAGAAACATCCATGAAAGAGCATAAGACTTGACAGACAAAGCTAGTCTGGCTACCGGAAGAAAGGATTAAAACTCTCATATGAAAATGGAACACAGCAAGAAAGAGGTGTGTGTGAATGGCGGCAATTAATCCTTTAGCCAATTGCTGTTAAGGAAAGAAAGAAAGAAAGGAAAAAGGAAACGTTTGCTGGAGAAAAGGCCTTGATTCCCCGCAGACACATAGTATGATTCTGAAATATCTCTGCAGAAGGAAAAATGACTGAGGGAATATAAGTCTATTAAATGTGCAAGGCAAAAGAAAAAGGGCCTCCCATCAAAAGATTTCTAAACCATATCAAAGGCTTCTGAGGTCAGAGAGAGCTGCCAGGACACTACCAATTAGAGCTAAATGGGAAAGCAGCTTAAATCTCAAAATTAAAGATGAAGAGCAGCAATCAACCTGTCTTCTAACAGAAAACATAGCTTTTAATGCTTGCTGTAATTTAATACTTTCAAATTGTGACCACAAGCATCTAAGACTCCTGTTCAACAATATAAAATAGCCAATAAAAGTCTCAGTGGGGCACTGAGGAGCACCGGGGAGATGCATAGAAACAACACTGGTGCAGGGTGACTCTGAAACCACAAATGCTAAACTGGTACAGACACAGCTCAGTTAGACTGCGCCCCAGGATGCAAGTCCCCAGGGTTTGGCCCTGTTTGCCAAAGACCCATTCTCTGGCCAGCAGGAGTCATTTGATTTGTGTTTCATAGGCTATAATTGGATGGATTATGATGATGTGAGTGGAAAAGAAACTTCCAGCAATGCTAAGAGGGTCTACAGGCCATTCCTGCAGACTCCTCGAACACACTGCTTCCCTACCCTGGTTGTACATGTGAATACCTAGGGGGCGTTTTACAAGATCTTCACAGATGGGCCTTCATAAACCAGAGGAGCCTGGAAAATCTGGACTTTTTCAGCTGCCTGTTGTGGATCATAGATCCCTGGGCGGCACAAATAGTTTGCCCTCAACTACTAACCTAAAGGTTGGCTGTTCAAACTCGCCTAGAAACAACATGGAAGAAAGACTTGGCTATCTTCTTTTGTAAATATTATAGAAGGGGAAAAAAAAAGTCTATGGAGGAATTTCATTATATAACACATGGGATCGCCATGAGTAAGATTAATTTGATGGCAAAGAGTTTGGGTATTTGTTATTGTTATTACTATGGATTCAATTGTGTTCTCCCAAAATACATCAGTCTTCCCGTCTCTGAGACCTAGATGATGATCCACTACCAACTGCTCTGAAAGGAATCACATTAGAAGGTGCTGGATAGAGTGGAAGACAATGTGGAACAAAACTCAAAATTATAACAAAGACTGGGGTTTACTGGTCAGAAAGAGACTGGAGGAACCTGAAACTGTGATCCTTGGCGCTCTTTAGATCTGGAATGGGAATCACAATCGTGGCCCAATTTTCAGCCAAAGTAGTTGCTGTTGTTATTGTTATGTGCTGTTGAGTTGGTTCTGGCATACAGTGACCCTATATAGAGTTTCCTAGGAGTGACTGGTGGATTTGAATTGTTGACCTTCAGTTACTTGTCTAGTGCTTATCCTACAGCACCAAAATAGGTATACAGGGGGAACAAAACACTAACTAGTGAGGCGTTGTTGTTGTTAAGTGCCATTGAGTCAATTCTGACCCATAGCGACCCTCTGTATAGGGTTTCTGAGGAGCAGCTGGTGAGCTTGAACTGAAGATCTTGCAGTTCAAACGAATTTGCAGTCTGGCGTGTTAACCCACAGCGCCACATGAGGACGTGTGCTCACCATGAAATGGTCAGTCATTCACAATGAAAACGGCAACATTTACTTAAAGACAAAGTTGAGAAGGGATGGGAAAGAGAGTAGAATGGAAATAGGCGTCACGAGGCAAAAGTGGGATAACTGCTTCATTCAATGATTTGTTGAATGTAAGACTGATGATTTATTCTGTAAACCTTCATTCAATTCAGGATAAAAAGTTTCTATGTACTCACACTTGATGGCACTTAACAACAACAACAGATACTCACACACACACACACACACACACACACACACATGTATATATGCTGTTGTTGTTAGGCGCTGCTGAGTCTGTTTTGACTCATTGAGACCCTATCAGAATTGGATGAAACACTACCTAGTTGTGTGCCATTTGCTCAACTGTCGCTATGCTTGAGTCCATTGCTGCTGCCTTTGTGTCTCTCCCATCTCATTGGAAGTCTTCCTCTTTTTCACTGACCCTCCACTTTACTGAGCAAGATGTTCTCCAGGGACTGATCCCTCCTAATAATGACTGAAGTATGAGAGACAAAATCTCACCAGCCTGATTTCTAAAGAGCATTTTGGCTATACTTCTCCCAACACACATTTGTTCTTTCAGCAGTCTATAGTATTTTTAAATACTCATCGACAACACCATAACTCAAATGCATCAATTCTCCTACAGTCTACCATTCACTGTCCAACTTTCACATGTATATGAAGTTATTGAAAAGACCAGGGCTTGGGTCAGGTGCATCTTAGTCCTCAAACTGACATCTTTGCTCTTAAACTTTAAAGAGGTCTTGTGCAGCAGATTTGCCTACTGCACTATGTCATTTGGTCTCTTGACTGCTGCTTTTGTGAGTGTTGAGAGTGTATCGAAGCAAAATGAAGTATTTGACAACTTCAGTCTTTTCTCCATTTGTTACTTACTGGTCCAGTGGTGAAGATTTTTGTTTTCTTTAAATTGACGTGTAATCCATATTGGAGACTATGATCTTTGATCTTCATCAATAAATATTTTAAGTCCTCTTCACTTTCAGCAAGCAGGGTTATATCATCTGCGTATTGCAGGTTGTTAATGAATCTTCTATCAATCCTGATGCCACATTTTTCTTCATATAATCCAGTTTCTCAGATTATTTGCTCAACATACAGATTGAATAAGTATGATGAAAGAATATAACCCTGGCTCACGGCTTTCCTGATTTTAAACCATTCACTATCTCCTTGTTCTATTTGAACAAGTCTTTGTACAGCTTTCTCATGAGCAAAATTAAGTGTTCTGGATTATCAGTTTTTTAAAATGTTATCCATAGTTTATCTTGATCCACACAGTCAAAAGCCTTTGTGTAGTCAATAAAGCACACTTAAGCGTCTTTATGGAATTCTCTGTTTTCAGCCTAAATTCATCTGGCGTCAGCAGTGATATCCCTCATTCCATGTCCTCATCTGAGTCCAACTTGAACCTTTAGCTATTCCCTGACAATGTACTATTGCAGCCATTTAAAAATTATCTTTAGCAAAATTTTATTTGCATGTAATATTATGATATTATCCAATGATTTCTGCATTTTGTTGGGTCATTTCTCTTTGGAATGGGTTATCAATATGAAATTCTTTCAATTTCATATTGGCCAGGTAGCTGTCTTCCAAATTTTTTGGCAGAAATGATGAACACCTCCAGTATTGCATCTGTTTGTTGAAATATTTCTATTTTTCTTCCATCAATTCCAGGAACTTCGTTCTTTGTCAATGCCTTCAGTGCATCTTGGACTTGCTCCTTCCGTATCATTCACTCTTGATCATATGCTACCTTTTGAAATGCTTGGCCATTTTTTTTTTGGTACCATAAGTGTGTAGTCCATCCACTTTTTAATTTTCTGCTTCATTCAATATTTTGCACATAGAATCTTTCAATATTGCAAGTCAAGAGTTGAATTTTTTCTTCAGTTCTTTCAGCTTGAGAAATGATGAGAACTTTGGTTTTCTAACTCCAGGTCTTTGCACATTTTATTATAATACTTTTTGTGTTGGAATTCTTGGCCCTTGTAATAATGGATGCAATCTTATTTGGAATTAGAATTTTCCATTTGTTAGGTTAATGAGGCCATGCTAATGTACGTTGGGCCCTAGATCTAATGACTTCTGAGTTATAAGAAGACCACAATAGACCCAGAGACACTCACATGGGGGAAGGCTTGGGCCAGGTGAGGATCATCTATAAGACAAGGAAGTAAGAGGTGCTCTGGTTTACTGGCAAGGAAGGGATGGGCATGGTTGAGATCCTGATTTGGGCTCTTAGCCTCCAGACTGTGAGGCAATAAGTTCCTGCTGTTTAAAGCCCACCACTATGGTGTTTGTGTAACAGCAACACTTACTATTCACTGGCATCTACAACTGGGAAACTGCTGTTACAAAAGACTGCCGATACAATGAGGAAGAGAAGCTGGACATTTGGGACCTATTCAAGCCTTGATTATACTCAAATCCACCAGGGTGCCTTATTACAGTAGTGATAACAATTTTCACATTTACATAATGCTTACTATGTAAGAGATACTATTGCAAGCATTTAATACGCATTCATTGTCGAATCCTTACAACAATCCTAGTAGGTAGGTCCTATTATTATCCCCTTTACAGATAAAGAAACAGAAGCACAGAGAGGTTAAAACACTTGCCTAAGTTCAAATAAAGGAACACTGGTGGCACTGTAGGGTAAGCACTGGACTGTTAACCACAAGGTCAGCCGCTCAAACCTACCACCTGCTCCTCAGGAGAAAGATGAGACTTTCTGCTCCCATAAAGATTTACAACCTCAGAAACCCTTGTTATTATTGTGGTTAAGTGTTTTCGAGTTGGTTCCGATCCATAGCGACCCTGTAGAGGGTTTTTGAGAAGCAGCTGGTGAGCTTGAACCACCAACTTTGCAGTTCAAACCAACTTTGCAGTCCAGCACATTAACCCACAGCGCCACACCAGGACTCTTATGGTGGTGGTGGTGGTGATGTGCCGTGGCGTTGGTTCTGACTCATAGTGACCCTGTACAGGGTTTCTGAGGCTGTAACTCTTTACAGGAGCAGAACGCCTCATCTTTCTCTTGCAGAACAGCTGGTAGTTTTGAACTGCTGACCTTGCAGTTTGCAGCCCAATTTGTAACCACAACGCTACCAGAGCTCCTTATACAGCTTATAAATACAGAGACCTATCTGAGGTTGTAAATTCTGAGATTTACCACTTCAGAAACCCTTTAAATTGGAACCGATTTGATGTCCGTGGGTTCGGTTTCTTTTGGTTTTAAGATGAAATTGTCAGTGTCAACATTGAGACTCTAGTGCAGCAGGCTCCGGAATTCAAGGCCTGTTAACCACTTTGGAATGCATCCATGTAGAGTAAAGTTCTGCCCTTCAGATGCGAGAAAACAGAAGTGCAAATCAAGGACCAAGGAGCCTGGGATAGAGATGCTGTGGGCTCCAGCTAAAGCAGCATCAGGGACCTCTGGAACCACATGGGCACTGAGTTTCCCTTCCTGCTGCTGTCTGTGTCCCAGGGGACACTGTCAGCAGGCATAATTGTACTTGGTGCTTGGAGGCTGGTCAGCCTTCCTGTAACCCATGCTTGAATGGACAACTCTAGATCAGCACTTCAGAACATTTGTAAACCCTTCTCCCAACCAGGAGGTGAGGTCCCAGGTATCTACAGGGACAGTGCTGGAAGACACTACACCTCTAGCCAAGGTCAGAACTGAAAGAGCCCACGTGAACCTCCCACCAATTGGCAGCTGTGGAGCAGGGGCTCAGCGATCCCAATACCTGCTACTCTGCTAATGCACCTCTGCACTCCCTTCTCTCCCCATTTTTTCATGGCTGGGCTCCAACATCCTCCTCACTCCTCCGGCTGGGCTCCTCTCACCATGGCCCCCTTGCACACTGCATTATGCTTATTTAATTGCGGCCTGGCTTTCCCAGAGAAAAAGAGGAAGACCATCAACAAGATGGATTGGGACAGGAGCTGTAATGGGCTCAAAGATTGCAACAATTGTACAAAGGGTCGCTATGAATCGGAACCAATTCGATGACACCAAACCTGATGACCCCGTAGGCTGTGTTCTTCTTGTGGGTAGAGACTGCTTACTTGTCTCAGCTTCCCCATAGGTTAGAACCCAGAGTCTGCATCCAGTAAGTCCTCAATAAGCCTTGGGTGATGTTTCTCCTACTCATTTGAGCCAACTGGCTCAGATCACGTTGACCTGTGGGCACATGCATTTTGAGACTTGGCTCAGCCCCTGTGAACCCTATTTCTAAAAACTCCCCCTTTTTTTCTTCCGAGGTGCCTCTGGGTAAACTTGAACCTCTATCGTTTTTTTTAGCTAGCAGCTGAGTGTGTTAACCGTTTTCACCTCTCTGGATTCTTCCTACCTATGTTGTTCTGACTCATGGTGACCCTGTGTAAGGTTTCTAAGGAGTGCTGGTGGGTTTGAACTGCCAACCTCACAGGAGGGGATAATTGCACTTGTCTTACAGAGTTATCTGAGGATGTTAGGGGCTGCCATTTAGGAGACACTTGTACCAGGAGACTTTCAGTGGTCACTGATCCCCTTTGGGGTCATCCTTCCCAAATTTCCCAAGGAAAATGGCTTCCAATGGCCCAGCTGGCGTCCCTCTCTGGGTTTCTAGGCAGTGCAGGGCTCTAGACCAACCCTGTGGGAACCTCTCCTGGCACCTCCTCACTGTAAATAGGACTAGAACTCAGTCGGGCACTGTGTAGGTGTCCCCAAAGATGTCCCTGAGGCCCTGCCAGAAGGACTTGTCAATTCCTCCGCTGACCCCCTCGGCACACTGAGTGTCCCATTTCCCCCTCACCACCACCTCTCCCAGTAGTCATGGAAGGGCACCAGGGGAGGGTAACCAGAGGGGAGAGGAAGGGGTGCCTGGGTGGTGGTCAGGTGCCCCATCCTGTGTCTGTTCTGGTCTTTGTATAATGAGAAGTGATTAGGTTTAGGATCACATCTGCCCAATATGGCCATGGCCTCATTAACATACCAAAAGAAACCCCTTCATTCCAGACATTCTCACATTCCCCCAGTACAAGCTATAGCTTCAGTGGTTGAAATGGCTCCTTTGCAGAAGAAATCTGTTTAATAAACAAACCAGCTCAGGAACAGTTTGAAAGCTCAGAGTTGTTTGAAGTGCAAAGAACCCAGTGTTAGAACAGAACAAGGTCTCCTCTGCAGAGCAGGGAGAAAGTGCTATGCTTTGCTCTTTCCTAAGCAAAATGTAAGCAGTTTGGAGTTCCCAGGGCTTAGCTTTCTGAGCAGTTTGTGGAGTCCCGGTGTGGATAAGCACAGGTCAGTATGAACAGCAAGGTTGGTGGTTCAAACTCACCAGCTGCTCCTCAAGAACTCTATGTTGTTGTTGTTATTGTGCCATGGAGTTGGTTCTGACCCATAGCGACCCTGTACCGGGTTTCCAAGGCTGGAAATCTTTATGGGAGCAGAAAGCCTCATCTTTCTCCAATGGAACAGCTGGTAATTTCGAACTGCTGACCTTCGGGTTTGCAGCCTGATTCGTAACCACTATGCTACCAGAGCTCCGATAGAGAACTCTATAGAGGGTCACTATGAATTGGAACTGACTTGACAGCACTTAACAACAACAATGACGCAAAACACACCCAGGATTGTTCTACTAATTGTCAACAGCCCTTCACAGTTTGCTTTTGTGTTCACATAGTTCTTTATTTCATTGTGTAGATGACTATGTGGAGACTGTGTGTGGTGCTGTGGGTTAATGCGCCAGACTGCAAAGTCATTTGAACTTCAAGGTCAGTGGTTCAAGTTCACCAGCTGTTCCTTGGAAACCCTATATGGGGTTGCTATGGGTGGGAACCGACTCGATGGTACTTAACAACAACAACAATGTGGAGACTCAGAGAGCTGAAGCAACACATCCTGGGTCACCCAGCTTCTGAGTGCAGGCAAAACTGGGATAGGAACCCATGTCACCACCAACTAAACCTGGTGCCACTGAGTCTAGTCTGATGATGGAATCATGTCAAGCCTGTAGGGCAGAGGAGCGCTGTCCCACAGTGTGTCTAAGGCTGTACTCTTTATAGGGGCAGACTGCCATAGCTTCCTACAGACTGGTTGGTGGGTTTGAACTGCTGATCTTTCATTTAGCAGCTTAACCACTGTTAACCAGGGCTGTCACCATAAACTGGTGGTGGTGGTAGTGGTGGTTTTGTACCATCGAGTTTGTTCCGACCCATAGCGACCCTGTGTAAGGTTTCCAAGCCTGTAAATCTTTATGGGAGCAGAAAGCCTCATTTTTCTCCTGCAGAACAGCTGATAGGATTCGAACTGCTGACCTTATGGTTAGCAGCCCAATGGGTGAGCCACTATGCAACCTTTCAAATTGGGCCTGCTGGGTTCTGAGGGTTTATGTGGAGATGGGAGCAGGCAAGAGCACACAGCCTTGGGTTTCTCCTTTTTTTCCCTCTGGCTGGGTATAGTGATTGCTTACACCAAGCTAAACATAAGAAGGGCAGTCTGCAGGGCAAGAAGCATGATGGGAGGAGATGAGGAGACTTCGTGCATGGGTTCATTTTTGTTCCTGTTACACATTAGGGATAGTTCTTCCTGTTACATATAAATTGGGCTTCACCATATGATTTCGTTTGAAGAAAGGGATAAACAGCTTAAAAATAATTGAAAACCAGTGGACCAAACCAAGCCAAGGCTATGGCTTGTACCCACTCGGCTGGGTTAGGATGAGGTGGCTTTTCTGTGTTGTGTGAATGGTGAAAATGTACAAATCCGGAAGAGACTTGTACTGACCGCTGGAGGACTGTATTAGGCACCAGTGGACTAGGGTGGGGCAGGTTGGCTGAATTTGAAATTAAAAACCTAAGTTATTAAAAATTGGCTAATTGTCTCCTTTATTTTGTCAAGATCCCACGGCCATCTCCCAGGACAAAGCTCTGTGGGGAAGGTTTAGTTCTCATAAGTTTTGGTCCTTGGTCTGAGGGCCAAGGCCTTCTTGGCTGGTCAACTCCAGATCCTATGATGGGGATTCTGACCTTCAGATCTGCCTGAGGGACGGAGACTGGCATCAGTCAGCACCCAGTCCTGGAGCCCTGACCTTCAGGCACTGGCTCATGGGGCTGTCCCTTATCCAAACCCAGTAGTTAGACTCCCTGTGCCCTGTGGGTCTGTATCGGGGAGAGGTCTGACATATTCAGAGATGGTGGAGACTTAAGGACATCTCTGTAGACACTCAGAGATCTGCAGAGATTAAAACAGCAGTTTTCTCTTGGTAGCTGGACATGTCATTCCCAAAGGAACACATGGCCCCCAGATGCCCGTGGGAAGCCCCCTTTGTCTCTGACTCTTTCTATTGCTACTCAATCTGCAGTCTGCTCAGAGCCAGAGTAAACTCATCCAAGAGCTGACGGTTCGGTTCACACAGCAACAACCCCAGGGTCAAGGCCAGAGAGTGGGCTACCTACTGAGACAGTCAGACACGACCTGTGTGCCCTGGAGGAGCAGGGGACATGCCAGGAACTTCTGCCTAGCAGCCATTGAACTTTGGAAGTAATGATGATAGTTATTCATGTTAAGTGCCGTTGAGTCAGTTCTGACTTATAGCAACCCTGTATAGGGTTTCCTTGGAGTGATGACTGGTGGGTTTGAACCGCTGACCTTTCTGTTAGCAGTTCAGTGCTTATCCAGCACCATACCAGAACTTTATGATGATAGTGGAGGTGGTGGTGGTTATGTACCATCAAGTTCGTTCTGACTCACAGAGGCTATAAATCTCTATGAGAGCAGAAAGCCTCATCTTTCTCCCGAGGAACCTCTGGTAGTTTCGAACTGCTGACTGTGAGATTAGCAGCCCGACTCATATTCACTACACTGCCAGAGCTTCTTATGATGATGATAGTAGCTACTATGATTTACTTAGTGCTTACTAGGTAGTGTAGTGGGTTAAATGCTGGGCTGCTAACCACAAGGTCAACAGTTTGAATCCGCCAGCCATTCTGCAGGAGAAAGATCAGCCTTCTTGCTCCCGTAAAGATTTACAGCCTTGGAAACCCTTTACAGGATCATTATGAGTCTGAACACACTTGACAGCACTTAACAACCCTATGAGCCGTTGTTCTCCAGGCGTTACCTCATTGTAGTATCATTAAGAATATCTTAAGAAAGAAAAAAGTCTCCTTAAAGGTGATGGTGATAATAAACAAGTTTGGGAAACACCCATTGGACACCCAGCTCTAGTTCCCCGCTGGGACTGAAGTGAGAACCTGACACTCTGCCCATCTCTCATTGCTGCCTTTAACTACAGGCCTAGATCCCGATCCCATAATCCCCCACTACACGACTATACAGGCCAACTGTATCTACCATTTGGGATATTCTCAGAAAGGCAGATTGGTATTGGAGAAAGAACAGGAGTTTCCAATCACAATTCTATTGGCTGTGTGACTTTGATCGAGTTGATTTGCCTCTCTGAGCCTCAGCTTCTGCATCCAAAAAGATGGAGCTAATAATGCCACCTCATAGGATTGGTGTGAGAATTAAATGAGATACTATATATAAATGGCCTTTCCCAGGGCCAAGCACATAGTAGGTACTCAGCAAACAGCATTCCCTCCTTCACTGTTCACTGGAGCCAAATGTGAATTGGTTCTGCTGGGAACTTCTTTGCATCAGTCTCTGTAGCTGCCTGGTCCCATCTCCACCCTCAGCCCCAACATGTTCCACGCCTGAGTAGACTCCCGTTAGGATCCCCACTCAGTTCCGACATTCCCCAGTTCCTCCGTGGAGGCCCCAGAATCCCAGGTGGCCGGTTGGGGCTTGTTATAGGTTAAACAGGTGCACGTTTAGCTCTGCTCAAATGAAACTTGAACACTTCAGGTTGTTGTTGTCAATTCTCCCAATACAGGGAAAAGGTAATTGTCAATTAACGAGCCCATCAATTGAGGCCGGAGGAAAATCAATAAAACGGACCGATACAGAGTGTTTTCATGCCAGTCAGGATTCCAGGCGCCCAAGCCTTTCAAACAGGTACGGGGCCTAATTGACTTCTCCCTTGTGGCCCGTCCTGCAGACTCTACAACTCTCCAATTAACATGTACCGTTGACAGGCACACAATTATTTGGGTTCACTGTGCCCCAGCCAGTGTTTGTTCAATCAGAACTTGCAAATACGTGGAAAGTGCACAGAATAGCAAATGCAGGATGGCTCTGGGGAAAACCAAACAATGAGGATTTCTTAAAGGAATCCTGGGCTTGGGATTTCTCCTCCAGAGAGCTATGTGAGTGGGAGCTCAGTGCTGGCTGCACACCCCTGTTGTGGATAGCCCCTGATTGGACTGCCCTATCCCCACTGAGGAACTCAGAGGGGGCGGGCCACAGCTTGGCCAGTATTCTCAACAACCTCTCAGAAAGAAGGGTCTGTGGAGGTGGGAGACAGCTGGATTTGGGCCTTTGCAGAGGAGGCTCTGTCTACCTTGGAAGGTCATTTCTTACCATCTCTTTCTGGACCATTCTGACCCATACAAATCCTCAAGGATGATACCTTAGTTACCTAGCACTGCAAGGATGATGCAGGTTGGATGGGTGGTGGGTTTGAAGAAGTATCTGGAATATTATTTAGCACTGCTTAGGAGTATGGGTTCTAAAGTGGGATGACTTGGGTTGCATCTCAGCTTTAGTATTTCCTGGCTGTATGACTATGGGCAAATCACTCATTCTCTCTGAGCTTCACTTTTCCTTCCTCCTCACCAGATGGAATACACAGAAATCAAATTGACTACTTCTGTGGAAAGAGACATTGGAAAAGCTCCATATCAGCAGCCAGAACAAGACCAGGGACAGACTGTGGAACAGATCATCAATTGCTCATATGCAAGTTCAAACTGAAGCAGAAGAAAATTGAAACAAGTCCATGAGAGCCAAAATATGACCTTGGACACATCCCACCTGAATTTAGAGATCATCTCAAGAACAGTTTTGATGCATTAGATACTAAAGACCGAAGATCAGAGGAGTTGTGGGAAGACATCAATAACATTACACAGGAAGAAAGCAAAAGGTCATTAAGAAGACAAGAAAGAAAGAAAAGGTCAATATGTATGTCAGAAGAGTCTCTGAACCTTGCTCTCCAGTGTAGAGATGCTAAAGCACATGGAAGAAATAAGGAGGTAAAAGAGCTGAACAGAAAGTTTCAAAGGTTAAGCTCGAGAAGACAATGTCAAACACTATAACGAAATGTGTAAAGACTGGAGTTAGAAAACCCAAAGGGAAGAACACGCTCAGCATTTCTCAGGCTAAAGAAACAGAAGAAAACATACAAGCTTCTACTTGAAATACTGAAGGATTCTATGGGCAAAATATTGTATGATGCAGAAAACATCAGAAGAAGATAGACAGAGTCACGGTTCCAAAAAGAAATGGTCAATGTTCAACCATTTCAAGAGGGAGCATATGATCAACAGCCAATGATACAGGAGGAAGAAGTCCAACATGCATTGAAGACATTGGCAAAGAACAAGGCACCAAGAATTGATGGAATACAAATTGAAATCTTTCAATAAACTGATGTGGCACTGGAGGCACTCACTCATCTATGCCTAGAAATTTGCATAGCCAACTACGTGGCCAATTGATTGAAAGAAATCCATATTTGTGCCTATTGCAAAGAGAGGGGACCCGATGGAATACAGAAATCATTGGACAATATCCTTAATATCACATGCAAATAAAATCTTGCTAAAGATAATACAAAAATGACTAGAGCCATACATTGACAGAGAACTTCCAGAGGTTCAAGCTGGATTCAGAAGAGGATGTGAAATGAGGGATATCATTGCTGATGTCAGGTGGACCTTGGCTGAAAGTGGAGAATATCAGAAAGATGTTTACCTGTGATTTATTGACTATGCAAAGGCTTTCGATTGTGCAGCTCATGAGAAGCTATGGACAGCATTGCAGAGAATGAATATTCCAGAACACTTAATTGTGCTCATGAGGAACCTGTACATAGACCAAGAGGCAGTTGTTCGAACAGAACAAGGGAACACAAAATTAGGAAAGGTGTGTCCCAGGGTTGTATTCACCATACTTATCAATCTGTAATGTACTCCTGGTGTGGTGCTGTAGGATCAGCACTGGACTGTGAACTGCAAGATCGGCAGTTCAAACCCACCAGCTGCTCCTCGGGAACCCTATACAATGTCAGAACCAACTCGATGGCACTTAACTACAATCAATCTGCTTGCTAGGCAAATAATCTGAGAAACTGGACTATATGAGTAAGACTTTGGCATCAGGATTGGAGAAAGGTGCATTAACAACCTGAGATATGCAAATGATCCACGTTGCTTGCTGGAATTGAAAAGGACTCGGAATACTTGCTGATAAAGATCCAAGATTATAGCCTTCAGTATGGATTGCACCTCAATGTAAAGAAAATGACAACTAGCAAAACAAATAACATTGTGATACACAGTGAAAAGATTGAAGTTGGTAAACACTTCATTTTGCTTGGATCCACAACCGATACTCATGGAAGCAGCAGTCAAGAAATCAAATAACATATTGCATCAGGCAATTCTGTTGCAAACCACCTCTTTAAAATGGCCAAGAACAAAGATATCCCTATCTTTGTTCTGGCCATTTTAAAGAGGTCGTTTGCAGCAGAATTGTCCCTTTAAGGACTAAAGTACACCTGAACCCAGGTCATGGAATTTTCAATCACCTCATATACATGTGAAAGTTGGGCAATAAGGGAGACTGCAGAATAAGCAATATATTGAAATTATGATGTTGGCAAAGAATACTGAATATACCATGGACTTCCAGATGAATGAACAGATGTGTCTTGTAAGAAGTATAGCCAGAATGCTCCTTAAAAACTAGGCTAGACAAACTTCTTTTCTCTTACTTTTTGCTTGGTAAAGTAAAGGGTCAGTGAAAAAGAGGAAGACCCTCCATGAGATGGATTGGCACGGTGGCAGCGCAACAATGGATTCAAATATAACAATTGTGGGATGGCGCAGAACCTGGCAGGGTTTCTTTCTGTGTGCCATGGCTCAGAACCAACTCAACGGTTCCTAACAACAGCAAAAGCAGAAGCATTGGAAAGAGAGAAGCAAAACTGTCTTCAGTTGGATTTCTAAATCCCAAAGAAGAAATAAGAACAAATAAGAGAGGTCACCAAAGTTTGCCCAATACAAAGTCAATATATAGACATTGTGTCCTTATTCAAAACTACAATGGACAAAAAGAGCCCTTTCAAATCGGTAACACAGTGTAAAAGACACCTAGGAATAAACCTAGTCAAAGATGTGCCTGACTTGTATGGAAAAATTTATAAAGCATGAAAGAAGGGGATAAAAGAGGAACTGAAAAGTCTAAAGAGAATACGACAGAGAAGGCAGGTGAGAGGGGACCCCCCAGTGCCTTCCCCAGGTGGCCTCTATATGTAATAAATGTCATTGAAAAGCAAAGAACAATTTGGATTCTGGATCCTGGGTACCTGATTAAGATTTTCTTTCTGGTAATAACTATGCTTTCAAGCTCACTTGATAACTAATGCACATGCTATTCTGTAACTAGATTTTTTTCCCACTTGACAATATAGCATGGATATTTCCTGTATCATTAAATCTTGTTGTTTGGGGCCATCAGGTAGCTCCTGACTCATAGTGCCCTTATGTGCACCAGAATGAAACTCTGTCCATCCTGCGACCACCCAGGCGCTCCTCTCATCTCTAACATAGAGTAAAATACCCCATGCTTGTCTGCTCAGAGAACCATTCTTTATGGTCTTTTATCAAACACCATTTAACGACTGCCAGAAGAATAAACAAACCTGTTTTGGAAGAGGATAGCCAGAAGGTCCCTTAGAAGCTAGGATGGAGAGACTTCGTGGCTTGTACTTTGGACATGATTATCAGGACGGACTGCTTTACTTGTTGTTCTACTTTGGTATTTTTTATACAGAAATTCAACTGAAAACAGTTTTCTTCTTTCTTTCTGATGCTTATACTATTGTTGTTAGCTACCATCGAGTTGGTTCCGAGCCACAGAGCAACAGAACGAGATACTTCCTTGTCCTACGCCATCCTCACAATTGTTATGTTTGAGCCCATTGTTGCTGACACTGTGCCAATCCCACCTCATTGAGGGTTTTCCTCTTTCTCCCTGACCCTCCACTTTACCAAGCATGATGTTCTTATCCAGGGGCTGGTCCCTCCTGACAACATATCCAAAGTATGAGAGACGAAATGTCCATCCTTGAGTCTAAGGAACATTCTGGCTGTCCTTCTTTTGAGACAGATTTGTTCATTAAATGGTGTTTGATTAAAAAACAACAATAAACATAAAGATGGCTGTCTGAGTAGACAAGCATGGGTATTTTACTCTGTTAGAGATAAGAGGACCGTCTGGGTGTTGCAAACAGTTAACTGATGAAAATAGAGACCTTCTCAGAAAGAAGGCCTTGGGGAGATGTTAGAGGGATGGCAAAGCCACCCTTCTCCAAGATTTCAGGCCCAGGGAGGTTGGGTCTGAACCTTGGAGATCTCTGAGTTGAGACCCCTCCTATTATTAAAAGGAGTCCCTGGTTTGGGCAGTTAACAGACTTAGCTGCTAACCAAAACGTTGGAGGTTTGAGTCCACCCAGAGTGGAATGAAAGCCTAGAGAGTTACTTTCAGAATGAAAGCCTAGAGATTTACTTCTGAAATCCCAGACACTAGAAACCCTACAAAGCCCAGTTCTACTCTGGCACACATAGGCCCACTGTGAGTCAGAATTGACTTCATGGTGACTGGGTGGTTTGGTTTGGGTTGGTTTGGTTAGGTAGTATAAAGAGCCCACCAAATGACTGTTTACTCTGTACTGGCTGAAAGAATAAATGAATGAATGATTGTGAACTCCAGGAGAGCAGGGAGCGTCTCTGCTTTGGTTTCTGCTACAACCCTTGGTATCTCCAGCTTGGCAGTTTGCACAGATGTGTTGGTGACTGAGTCAATGAACAATGTGTGACTAGCTGAGGCAGGGGGTGGACTGATGTCTGGTGGCACTTTTCTTTGGTCACCAGAATCTCCTTCTAGAAGCAGCCGTGGAACCTCATGCAGTATTAATACTCCTGGCCTCAGACATGTTGCTGGAAGCTCATTAATCCTGGGGGCTTTTTGCTTCTGATCTGAGTTGTGAAGGGAGCCCAGATACTGACCACCTAAGTTCATTCTGGCTCCACCAGAGCTCCCTGTTTTCCTAGCCCCAGCCCAGGGGTACCAGCGTATTTCTGGGCAAAGATAGTTTAGCATCCCCTGAAGTTTCCTGCCCCCACCAAAGCCAGTGGACACTCCTCCCACTGGGTATGCCCAGGGACAAGAGCAAGATTGAGTCATGACCCTTCCAAGCTACCCTTGATGACCAGCGGTTTTGACAGTGAGAGACTGATGTGGACTCACATTAAAGTCCCTGTTTGCTCCCCTAGAGTGGACCCTAAACAGTCTCTTTCCTGGGCTCTTCCTCCAAGTCAACCAGGTCCCTGGGTCTCTGCTTACTTAGCACTTCCTTCAGTAGTTCCCATCCCTCCACCCAGGAGGCCTTTGATCACATACTCACCACACCTTAGGGGAGGCTAGAGTGGGGGGGCGGGGGGGGGGCTGGAGAGGCATCTGTAGCTTTAAAACTATAGCCAACGGTGAGGACAACTGGATCATCCAAAAAACCCAGCCAACACTACCTTCCTTCTTATAGAGAAGAAAACACAATGCAGAGGTACTCCTGTTTACTGAGCAGTTACTATGTGCCTCATACTATACTTTCGTTAGCCTCTATAGCCGCCCTATGTTGTTGTTGCTATTAAGTGTCATCAAGTCAGTTCCAACTCAAAGGGACCCTGTACAGGACTTGCAGTCCTCAGCTTCTAAATGGTAGTTTGAAACTTGAGTTCAGGGTCCATATAACTCCAGGTAGCGTCTCCTCTGAATTGGGCACAGGGTGGGGCTTTAATCATGTGACCGTTTTATTCTCTTCATATCAATTTTACAAATGAAGATAATCCCCCCAGCTCCTCCTAGGCCCTTCCCACCACTCACAGGCCCTTCTTAAAGGGCCTCTCTCGTTCTCCTCCTCAGCTGTCTCGATCACAGCTACAGTGGTGACTCTGACAGCAGGGATGGAACCAGTAAGAGGTCTTCCTGAGAGCTGTTTGCTTCAGCCTCGAACCTGCCAACTATGGGAAGCTCTGTAGATCTAGAGCTGGATGTGGGGAGGAAACTCAGGTTAATGTGAAAAATAGTTGGATAGTAATTTTTTTTTACTATTGTTACAATCGTGAAATGTTGGATAATGAGCTCATCAGTAAGTGAGGAGGAGGAGTGAATTGCCAAGTCTTTTTTTCCCAGGCACCTCTAGACAGATTGTTGGTTTTGTTGTTAAAGTGCCATCGAGTTGATTTCGACTCATAACAACACTGTATTGGGTTTCTGAGGAGTAGCTGGTGAATTTGAACCACCAACCTTGTGGTGAGCAGTCCAGCGCTTATCCTGCAGTGCCACACCAGGACTCTTCTGACTAGATTGCTGTTGTCAAGTGCCCAATGAGTCAGTTCCGACATATAATAGACACTGTATAAGGTTTCCGAGGAGCAGCTGGTGCGTTTGGACCACTAACCTTACAGCTAACAAGTCTAGTGCTTATCCTACAGTGCCACACTAGGACTAGATGAGTGGATTTAAAACTCCAACATTTTGAGGCTATGTTGGAAACTCCAACATTTAAGGGTGGGAGCATTTGAACTGGGAATTCGGGGAGCCACTGAAGGTTGGCAGTGATATGACTGGAGCCAGAAGAATCCAAATGGGAGGGGGCAGCAGTCAACAGCCAGGAAGGGTAACCTGTAGGGAAACTACCACAACAGCCCAGGCCAGGAACAGCCCAGGCCAGCCCATAGCCTTTCTGCTGAAAAGCCAGGCCAAATCTCATCTCCAAATGACTACAATTCATTATAGTTCGGTCTTTCTTGGGCTTCATTAAAGGTTTTGAGTGTCTTGAAAAAAAAGAGGGGCATCTCTTTCCTCAGGTGAGGAGAAAACATGCCAGAGCTTTCTCTTCTAATATAAACTCGACAAGGAGATTCAGCTGAGCTTGGCAAAGCCTGCCGGGGAACGCTAATAGACTCCAGAAGAATTCTATAAAGAGACAGCTCCAGAGGGTGGTGGAGAGGGAAGAAATCAGCCCCAGAGGGAGCTAGGATCAGTGTCAGCAGAAGACATCCCAGGGCCTGGCGGGATCCGCTCCTCATTCTGCTAGAAAGACCAGAGCTGAAGAGCCCAGCAGCCTCCCTTGCCAATTCCAGTGACCCCATTAATTACAGAGACCCAGGGAGGGGAAGGGAATCCATGGGATTTCCTGCATAAGAGCACTCAGTAGGGATGATAGAAGTGACCTAGAGACATTCAGCAAAGGTGGGGGGCAGGCAAGTTAGATGCTCACTTCTGAGGCTAAGGAGGGACTCGGGTCCATTTATGGAACCCTTGGCTTATAAGAAGGTGCTTTGATTTTATAAAAAAATTTTGCCTTTAATAGAAACCAGGGTTGGTCTCTGACTCCCAGGCTCCAAATGGCCTTTGCTGGTTCCTGGGGCTGGGATCGCAACAGCAGCAGTGGTGGCAGCTGGACTGTTCTTAAATAGGAAATTGAAGACCAGGGAGATGAGGAGAGGAGAGGGAGGGAGAAAAGAAAGGCCCTCCAAGAAACGAGCTCCCAGACTGGCTCAGTGCTAGCTCCAGGGTCTCGAGTCCTCCATCAGCCAACCCTCCAGGCCACAAGGCTGCTCAGCCTGGCTTTCAGGAGACTCCTGTCATGTTGGGCTGAGGCTCTCACCTCACAGGAAGTTATCATCACTCAGTGTGGCTGTGGCAGCTGGATTTAGGGAGAAGACGCTCCCCTACCTGAGTCTCTCCTTCCTGTCTCTGTCTGTCAACCCCTCCTCTTGCTTAGTTCATCTCTGTCTTCTTTTGAGTCTCCAGTTCATTTTCTCTGATTGTCTCTCTCATTCTTTGTCTCCATCCTTCTTTGTCTATTTGAATCTCTCTTTGACTCTTGAGAAAAATGGCTGAACTGGTGAAGCCGCAGATCAAACACCCCAAAAGACTGAACATGTTAAACAGAACACTAAGTTAACATCTGGCTGGCTCCATCCTTCTTTCTCTGAAACACAGTGGGTTCCCGGCAGAAAGGACAGGCAGGGAGGGGCAGGGCCAGTGGGTCCTGGGTGAGAAAATCTATGCAAACTGAGTCATCATGTGGGCCTGGGGACAGACCCGGAGGGAGAAGGGTAGAGGCTCACAGAGGTCTTATGTTAAAGGCTGTAAGCAGTATGTCTGCCTGGGGTAAACTGAAGCTTAGGGGGCCAAGAAATGTGCCCAGTGGCCCTCAGCATGCTGGGAGCAGAGCTGACTGTTGTTGTTACTGGTCATTGAGTTGGTTCCAACTCATTGTTGTTTGTTGTTGTTAAGTACCATTGAGTCACTTCTAACTCATAGTGACCCTGCGTAGAGTTTCCGAGGAGGAGTTGGTGAGTTTGAACCACCAACCTTGCTGTTAGCAGTCCAGTGCTCATCCTACAGTACCACACCAGGACCCACAGGGCTGACTAGTCATGTTTATTTCTCCCTCACATGAAAACTTGACTCAGAGCAGATTCATAGTAAAAACAGTCAGATGAGGATGGGGTCTTGCACTGAGCCTGAGGATGGAGAGGAGAAAGGGAGGGAGGGAGGAGGATGGGGAAAGAAAAGGAGGGATGGAGGAGGGGTGAGGAGAGAGGGAAGAGGGTGAGTGGGGAGGAGGGAGGGATGGAGGAGGGCTGTAGAAGAAGGAGGGAGGAGAGCTGGAGAGGAGGGGGAGGAGAGTTGGGAAGGAGGGGGGAGTAGGGCTGGAGAGGAGGGAGAGGGATGGATGGGAAGGAAGGAGGAGGGTTGGGAGGAGGGAGGAGGAGGACTGGAGAGGAAGGGGGAAGAGGGATGAAGAGGAGGAAGGGGGACAGAGGGGAGGAAGGAGTGAGGAGGGTTGGGAGGAGGGAGGAGGGGTGGATGGAGGAACGGAACAGATGGGGAGGAGGAAGGAAGGAGGGCTGTGGAGGAGGGAGAGAGAAGGGCTGGAGAGGAGGGAGGTGGATGGATGGGGAGGAAGAAGGGAGGAGGGTTGGGGAGAAAAGTGAGGGGAGAGGCAGGGAACAGATGGGGAGGGAGGAGGTATGGAGGGCTGGGGAGGAAGGGTGAGGGGAGAGGCAGGGGACAGACGGGGAGGAGGGGGCGGAGGAGGAAAACAGCAGCCAGGGCCTGCTGCTCCTAGCATCCCATGTGGCCTGGTGAGATGTCATTTGTAATAGTAGCAGGCCTGTCTCAGCCCTCCTCAGCCTGCTGGTGGCACGCATGTGTCAGGCATCTTCTCTGGGAAGCATGGCTGTGGTCAGGGGACCAGTGGACAGAGGAGGTGGGGCTGTATAGAGTGTCGACTTGGTCTGACTCACAGCGACCCTGTATAGAGTTTTCAAGGAGCAGCTGGTGGGTTTGAACTGTTGATCTGTGGTTCACAGTCCAGTGCTGATCCTGCAGAACCACACCAGGAGTCAAGCCCCTATTTTGTGTTTTCCAGAGGCCTCCTAATTCTGGAGATGGAAGGTATGACTTCTTTGGTGCCATCTGGATCCCTGGGGAAGGTTAAGTAGGCTTCTCAGTGGAGAGCCCAGACAGGCCACCATTATGAACATGTGACTTGACGCATATCCCAGATATGTCATGTAACCCAGAACAGTGCCTAGCGTGTTGTTCTAATCTGAAATCCCCCATAGAATTACAGTCACATTTTTAGTCTGCTGCTAATGTGTGTACCAACCCTGGTTCTGCCTTCAGCAGCCTGCCCCTCATAGGAAGACTCTGACAATCTCATAGGAAGAAATTCTGACGTGCGCTCCTGGACTCAGGGCTGCTTAGCCCACAAGTGGCATGTGGGTTTCACTCCCCATTCACCTGTCCTATAGCGACTCTGACATATCTGTTATCACAAGATGGATTTGTATGTCTCCCACAAAACTTTAGAGTGTACCCTTGCTTGAACAGGATGCTAATCTGACCCAAAGATCAAACCACCAGCTCACAGACAGACCAGGGTAGCAGTCTGGGTTTATTCACCTCTCACAGCAGATTTTGGAATCAAATTTTCAAAAGCAGGAGATTCACAGGACAAATCAGAAGATCTGGCTTTCCCAGGCTCTGAATTCCACTGGGCTTCATCAAATGAAGCTTAGCTGAAGCATCCCCTCTAGGCAGGGCACCCCACCAGCTGTCACTGACTCATGGTGACCTCAAATATGTCAGAGTAGAACTGTGTTCCACAGACTTTCATTGGATGATTTTTCAGAAGTTGATCACAAGGATTTTCTTCCAAGGTGCTTCTGGTTAGACTCAAACAGGCAACCTTCCGGTTAGCAGCTGAGCATATTAGTCATGTGTGTACCATCCAGGGCAGGGTTCCCCCAAGTCACATGAACTCTGCCCCTGCCCACTTCTTTCACGTCCAATGCCTGTCTAGCCCCTCAAGCCCAGGGCTTTGATATCTGGGTTCACATATGCCTGTGATCCTATAACACTTTCTTTTTGCTCCCTGACAAATACTCAGCCACTTCCCAGCTCAGAAGAGGATGGAGGCAGCCTGTGACAAGCCAGGAAGCCTTTACCTGGACCTGCATGTCCTTGGCCTCCTACAGATGACAGATGACATATTTCTCCAGGGGACACTCAGACGTGGACACCAGACCCTGTTGGTGGCAAATGGAGTCCCTACTGCCTGCTCCTGAACCTCTATGGCTGTCCATCATGTCCAGAGAGCCAAGCCAGGCAGATGCGTCTTGGAGCTGACCCTCCACTGTAGTTGCCGTGGGAACCAGAGCATGGCTGGGCTGAGGAAGCAAAGTCTTAGCCTGGCACAGATTGGGTCTCCTTTAATTTGTTCAATGAATGTAATGTGTCAGGCCATATACGAGATAGGAAAAAGGACAAAGATTCAGTTCCCACTCTTTAAAAAGCCCAGGAATCTCCACTGAGTAGTATCCAATCTGCTTAGGCGGAGCTGATGAAATGAAATGTGGATAGGTCTCTTGTGATAATAGTGAGTAATAGTGATAATAGTGAGTAATTGTTATCAGGACTGATTGTGAGGGTTGGAAATGTAAAGGTAGACATTTTGTAGCAAGGAGGGGAGTGATTAACTTTTCAGTCTAGGAGCGGAGGTCCTTGGGACCATCAAGGGAGAAGATTGGAGAGTGGGACCCTACCCAGAGAAGCAGTGATGCAAGAGATGGAAGCAGAGATGATGACGTGGAGAGATGGAGCGGCTGGGGACTTTAGACACAGAGAGGGAGAGGGGCTGTGCTGATGACCCAGGGGCAGGTCTGCAGGATATATATACCCTTTGGTTGGTTGATGATACATGGAGGGGATTGTAACCATAGCAATGAAACGATATACAATAGGATGAATGTAAAACTAATGTTCTCCCATGTAAACTGTCACATAATTCACAATAAAACATTTAAAAAAAAAAAAAAAAGCCCAGGTCCATGGAGAAAGCAGAAAAAGGCCACACCTGGTTCCACATCCTGGGTGACTTTATAATTCAATATCAAGGGGCCCCATTGCCATCAAGTCAATTCCAACTCACGGCAACCCCATGTGTTACAGAGTAGAACTGTCCCACTGACATTTCTTGGCTATAATCTTGATGGAAGCAGACCACCAGGTGTTTTTTCCATGGTTCTGGGTGGATTCGAACTGCCCACCTTTGGGTTGGTAATCGAGTGCAAAGTGTACCACCCAGAGACTAGGTCAGGGAGAGGCTCAGTCTAACGCTGAGGGCTGAGGAAGAGAGTACTTCTACTGGAGAGAAACCAGGAAGGCTTCAAGGAATATGTGGCTTTTGAGTTGGGCCCTTGAATTGTTTCATCAGAGAGAGGGGATCAGAGAGGGTGCTCTGACCCAGAGAAGAGCAGACACAAAGGTTTGGAGGTGGACAAGGAGGTGGGATGGGGCTTCTTCATCTGGTCATTAACATGGGCTCCAGTGGGCTCCAGTTGCCTCTGTGGGGAAACAAGCATGGGAACAGTGGATTGAAAAATGTTTCTCTGTAGGATTTCTCAACGCCTTTACCACTGTAGCGTAGTGGTTACGAATCGGGCTGCGAACCTTAAGGTCAGCGGTTCAAAACTACCAGGTGCTCCGTGGGAGAAAGATGAGGCTTTCTACTCCCATAAAGATTTACACCCTCGGAAACCCTATACAGGGTCGCTATGGGTCGGAACCGACTCGATGGCACATAACAACAACAACAACAACCACTATATAAGCTTCAGTTGCTTACTGAGAGGTTGGTAGTTGGAACCTACCAGTTACTCCATTCATCACTGCTGATAAAGATCAAAGACCACAGTCTTCAGTATGAGTTGCACCTCACAAAAGTCCTCACCACTGGACTAATAAACAACATCACAATAAATGGAGAAATGATTGACATTGTTGAAGATTTCATTTTGCTTGCTTCAACCATCAGCACTCACGGAACCAGCAGTCAAGAAATCAAATGACCTATTGCATTAGGCAAATCTGCTGCACAAGACCTCTTTAAAGTGTTTAAAAGCAAAGATGTCAGTGTGAGTACTAAGGTGTGTCTGACCCAAGCCATGGTATTTTCAGTTGCCTCATATGCATGAGTAAGTTGGACAATGGATAAGGAAAACCATAGAATTGATGCCCACTTTGTAGTCACAGTGCAGTGCTTATCCTGAAGCGCCACTGGGACTCCTTACTCTCTCCTATGTTGTTGTTGTTAAATGCTATCGAGTCAGTTCTAACTCATAGCAGCCCTGTTGCATAGTTTTCAAGGCACGACTTGTAAATTTGAACCACTGACCTTGCAGTTCAAACAGAGCTTACAGTCAAGTGCTTACCCTACAGCAGCACACCAGGGTTGCTGTAAATCAGAATGAACTTGATGGCAATGGGCTTTTGTTGTTGGTGGGTTTTTTTTTTTTTTTTTTTTGCAGGGGTGGGAGAGGCAGGGGCAGGGTTACTAATATGCATCATGAATTTCCAAGAAAGGCACAGCCCATACAGGATTTTTCAAATACAGTTTTCCACACACCTGTCCTTTGCTCCCTCCCTTTTTATTTACAAGCAGCTGGAGGGGCAGTCGGGCAACCGAGCACAGGATGGGCTGTGGGGAGAGACAGAGGAAGTAATGGCAAAAGCCCGGAAAAGAGACCAAGCCAGATTGTGCAGGGCCTCAGGTGCCAGGTGGCAGCTTTCCTCTGCAGCTAATGGGAACAGAAAAGGTTCCCAGGCAGAAGGTGACATTATCCGATTTGCTAACATTTTACAAAGATAGGGGGCTTCTTGAAACCAATGGAGTGGAAGAAGCAAAAGGAGGCAGGTTGATGATGGAGAAGGCTATAGCCCTGGACCCTCAAGAGGAGGCGAGAATGACAGGCAGGGCAGAGGCAGGGGGCGGTTTATGGAAAGGAGCCCAAAGGGAGTAGCAGTCCTCTTCAACAGTGTGTCCCTGGGGCAGCAGCATCCTGCTGGCTTCTCTCAGAGAGGATGGTGGCCAGTGGCTCCCAACAAGGGAAGAGTATTCTGAAAGGCCAGCAAGAGTAACTCTTTCTGTGTACACATGGCGTCTTCTGCCTCCATTTCCTCAGCTGTAATGAAATCAAACTAGTGGTGTGTGTGTGTGTTCAGAAAACCTTGTAGGTATTCCATAACCAAACCAATTGCTGTGGAGTTGGTTCTGACTCATGGTAACCCTATTTGAATCAGAATCAAACCACAGAGTTTTCAGTGGCTGATTTTCCAAAGGAGTAGGTTTCCAGGCCTTTTTTTTCTGAGGAGCTTCTGTGGATTTGAACCTCTAGCCTTTCAGTTAGCTGTAGTGTATTAAACATCCAAGGACTCCAGGGATTCCGTAAGGTATGCCAGTTCTGCATGGGCTAGCAGCTTCCCAGTGAAGGAAGGCTCGAGTCCAGCAGAATTGGGATGAAACCCCTGTTTTGCTCATATTAACTGTTTGTCTGTAGTTGAGTCACCTAACCTGGTTAAGCCTTAGTCCTACTCTGAAAATGCGTCTAATGAGAATATTACACTATTAGACTTGTTGCTGTTATGTGCTGTCGAGTTGGTTCTAACTCCTAGTGACTCTGGATAAGGTTTCCAAGGAGTGGCTGGTGGATTTGAACCACCGACCTTCCATTTGTCAGTCCAGTGCTTATCCTACTGCACCACATTCTTGGCTTAATAAAAATTAAATGAGATATTGCTTGTAAGGTGTTGTGTACTGCTCGACACAGTAAATACTCAATGTTGTTGTTGTTGTTAAGTACTGTCGAGTCTGTTTTGACTTGCAGCAACCCTGTCTAGAGTTTCCGAGGCTGTAAATCTTGGTGGGAGCAGAAAGCCTTGTCTTTATTCCTTGGAGCAGCTGGAGGGCTTGACAACTAACCTTGTGGTGCAAAGTCAAGTGCTTATCCTACAGAGCCACCATGCTCACAATAAATATTAAATATTAACCATGGTGCTTAGGATAAGCACTGGACTGTGAACCACAAGGTCGGTGGTTCAAATTCACCAGTTGATCCTCAGAAACCCTATACAGGGTCACATCCCCTCCTCTGAGTTTGAACCTTTAAGACAGTGGGCCACTCCTCCAGGCTCCCTTTCTCTTCCCCATGAGACTCAGCTTCACCCATGAAGATGATTACAGAACCCTGGGGAATGGAAGAGAAAGAAAATGGACAGAACTGAAATCTCCAAATAGCCATGTGAGGCAGACAGTCACTTGAAGGGACTATATAAAGGAGAAATACATTTCTTTGCTCTTTAAGATATTAGATTTGGTTGTGGGGGTCTCTTTGTTACTAAAACAAGGGACTTTCAATAAGAAAAAATTTTAAAAAATGGTAGAAGAGAATAAGAAGGTACAAGACTAGTCACTTGTTAATCTAGGAGTCTTGGTTTCCCCTTATGCAAAACAGATACAGCTAGCATGATCCATTGAATTTCCATCAGTCCTAAGAGAAGGACTAGGGATACAAAGAAACAGGACACAAGAAAAAGATTGCAATGGTTCCAGCAGGGCCTCAGAAATGTTCAAGCTCACCCCGTCCCAGGTCACCACATACTCTGTGTCTCAGCTTCACTGGGCATAGTCTACACGGTCTCTCCTAAACATCACATGAGTGTTACTATCTCTCGCCTGTGTTCATGCTGGACCCACTGCCTTGAACAGTCTTTCCATCTTCTTCACTGGCTTCTCATCCTTCTAGACTTCCTCTGGGGGAGGAGTTAGTGCCTCCTCATGGGATTATTATTAAACTCATGAAAACGCACTGCTGTCCAGTCGATTCTGACTCTTAGTGACCCTAGAGGACAGGGTAGGAACTTCTCCATAGGTTTCAAGGGCTGTGAATCTTTCTGAAAGCAAATCACTGCATCTTTTCCCCACAGAGCTGCTGGTGGATTGGAAATGCCAACCTTGCAGTTAGCAGTCCTACACTTAGCCCACTGTGCCACCAGGGCTCCTTGGGGTTATATTACATTCTGCTGTTTTCCATTTGGGCACTCCAGGGAGATTTTTTTGAAACAGTGTCCAGCATTGAGCACGGGGCCTAACACAGAACAAGTGCTCTGTGCTCACAACAAATACAGTGTTTGTTGCTCACAAACAAACACTCATTCATTTGATCAGCCCACAATAAGACTCACACATCTTTGCCCTCACGTAGTTGGCATTCTACTGGGCGAAAGAGACATTAAACAAATACACAAGCAACTACATAACTATGTATAGTGATGAATGAAAATTACGTATTGGGCTACTAACTGCAAAGTCAGCAGTTTCAATCCAACAGCCGTTCTGCAGGAGAAAGGTGAGACTTTCTGCTCCCATAAAGATTTACAGCCTTGGAAACCCTATACAGGGTTGCATGAGTCAGAACTGACATCGTGGTACTTAGTAACAGCAACAGCAGCAGTGAAGATTGATGGAAGAAAATGAACGAGACACGATGGCCCACCTTGGGTGGGTGATTGGTTTTAGAGGCTGATCTGGGCAGGCCTCTCTAAAGAAGTGTCATGCAAACTGAGACAATAAAGAAGTGGGATTAGGGAAGTGAAGGAAAGTGGATGTTATGGGGACGATACTTCAGGAAGAAAGCACAGGATGGGAAAATGTTAAGAAAGAAGGAAGATCCTGATAAGTCTTTGGAATATAATGGGCAGTGTGGAAGTGGCCAGGAGATGGAGCAGGGTGGCAGTGAAGGCTTGCTATTTTATCTCTTGAGTGCCAACAATCACTGAAGGGCTTCTCATGACCTAATCTGGTTTCCATGGGTAGGAAAGTCATGTGACAATGACTGCTATGGTCCAAGCCCAACACAATGGAACCTTGAACTCAGGAGGTGGCGGTGGGGAGAGAGAGAGGCAGACAGTGGTGTGATGTAGAGGAAGATGTGGGGTGTGGGAGTTGAGGAAGATGGAGGAATCAAAGAATTCTAGAAGAATGGGAAGAGAGGTTTAAGAGAAGAATGAGAAAGGTCAGAGGGTCCGGGTCTTCATGAAACATCTGGAATCAGTTAAAGTTGTAGCAGATAGTGTATAAGGAAAGCTGAATAGCTGGGTTTAGATGACATTTAGGGACAATACCATTTGCTCTTTTAAACAAGTGCTGCCATTATTGGGGTTAGGGAAAATTTGTTGTTGTTGTTGTTGTTGTTGTTAGGTGCCATGGAGTTGGTACTGACTCATAGGAACCCTACGCACAACAGAATGAAACACTGCCCAGTCCTGAGTAACATCACAATCGTTGCTACTCTTGAGTACATTGCTGCTGCCACGGTGCCAAGCCATATCATTGAGGGTCTTCCTCTTTTCTGTCTTTCCACTCTACCAGACAATTTGTCTGTCTCCAGGGACTGGTCCCTCCTGACAATATGTCCGAAGTATGAGATACAAAGTCTGGCCATCCTGCCTTCCAAGGAGCATTCTGGTTTTACTTCTTCCGATATAGATCTGCTTGTTCTTTTGTAATCTCCCACACCATAACCCAAACACATCAATTCTTTTACGGTCTTCTTTATTCACTGTCCAACTCATGCCTATGGGTCTATTGAAAATACCATGACTTGGGTCAGGTGTACCTTAGTTCTCAAACTGACATCTTTGCTCTTCAACATTTTAAAAATGTCTTCTGCAGCAGCTTTGCCTAATGCAAACACATTGTTTGATTTCTTGACTGTTGCTTCTGTGAGTGTTGATGGTTGATCAGAGCAAAATGAAGTCTTTGGCAACTACAATCTTTTTTCCATTTATCTTTATATTGGTACAGTGGTGAAGATTTTTGTTTTCTTTACGTTGAAGTACAACCCAGACCGAAGGCTGTGTTCTTTGATATTCATCAGTAAGTCTGCTTTGCTTTCAGCAAGCAAGGTTGTATCATCTACCTATTGCAGGTTGTTAATGAGTCTTTCTCCAATCCTGATGCCATATTCTTCTGCATATATTTTCAGCTTTTCAGATTATGTGTTCAGTATATATACTGAATAAATGTGGTGAAACAATACAACCTTGGCACATACCTTTACTAATTTTAAACCAGTCAATGTTCTCTTGTTCTATTCGAACCTCTTGGTCTATGTAGAGGTTTCTCATGAGAACAATTAAGTGTTCCAGAATACTCATTCTCTGCAATGTTGTCCATAGCTTATCATGAGCCACACACTCAAAAACCTTTGCGTAGTCAATAAAGCACATGTAAACATCCTTTTGGTATTCTCTGCTTTAAGCCAAGGTCCATCAGACATCAGCAATAATATCTCTCATTCTACATCCTCGTCTCAATCCGGCTTGAACCTCTGGCAGCTCTGTCAATGTGCTGTTGCAGCCATCTTTTAATTACCTTTAGCAAAGTTTTACTTGCATTTTATATTAATGATACAGTCTGATGACTTCCGCATTCCACTGGGTCACCTCTCTTTGGAATGGGCATAAATATGGCTCTCTTCCAATCAGTTGGCCAGGTAATTGTATTCCAAATTTCTTGGCATAGATGTGTGAGTGCCTCTAGTGCCGCATCGGTTTACTGAACATTTTCAATTTGTATTCTGTCAATTCCCAGAACCTTGCTCTTTGCCAATACCTTTAATGTACCTTGGACTTCTTCCTTTAGTATCACTGACTCTTGATTATATGCTACCTCTTGAAATGGTTGAACATCAACCATGTCTTTTTGGTACAGTGACTGTGTACTTCTTCCATCTTCTTTTGATGCTTTCTGCATCATTCAATATTTTGCCCACGTTGTTGTTGGTAAGTGCTGTTGAGTCAATTCTGACCCATAGTGACCCTGTATAGGGTTTCCAAGGAGCAGCTGTGAGCTTGAACCACCGACCTTGCAGTTCATTTTGCTCATAGAATCTTTCATTTTTTCAGTTTGGGGTTTGTTTTTTTTTTTCTTCACTTCCCTCAGCTTGCGAAATGATGAATGTGTTCTTCCCTTTTGGTTTTCTATCTCCAAGTCTTTGAACATTTCGTTATAATATTTGGCTTTGTTTTCTTGAACTGACCTTTGAAAATTTTTATTCAGCTCTTTTATCTCATTTCTTCCGTTTGCTTTAGCATCTCTATGCTGAAGAGTAACTTTCAGAGTCTCTTCATACATCCATTTCTTGTCTTTTCAATGACCTTTTGCTTTCTTCCTTTATGATGTTTTTGATGTCATCCCACAATTCTTCTGGTCTTTGTTTTAGTGTTTAATGCATCAAATCTGTTCTTCAAATGGTCTCTAAATTCAAGTGGGATATATTCAAGGTCATATTTTGGCTCTTGTGGACTTGTTTTAATTTTCTTCAGCTTCAGCATGAACTTACATATGAGTAATTGATGGTCTGTTCCATAGTCTATCCCTGGCCTTGTTTTGGCTAATGATATAGAGATTTTCTTCCATCTTTGCACAGATGTAATTAATTTGATTTCTGAGTATTTCATCTGGTGAGGTTCCATATGTGCAGTCATCTTTTATCTTGTTTAAAAAGGTATTTGCAATGAAGAAGTCACTGGTCTTGCATTTGATCCCCAGCATCTTTGCTATCACCAAGGCCATATTTTCCAACTACTGATCCTTCTTTGTTTCCAACCTTTGCATTCCAATTGCCAGCAATTATCAACACATCTTTATTGCATGTTTGATCAATTTCAGACTGAAGAAACTGGTAGAATTCTTTAATTCCATCATCATTAACTTTAGTGGTTGGTGTGTACATTTGAATAATAGTGTAATTAACTGGTCTTCTTTGTAGGTGAATGGATATTATCCTATCATAGATGGCATTGTACTTCAAGATAGATCTTGAAATATTCTCTTTGATGATGAATGTGATACCATTCCTCTTCAATTTGTCATTCCCGGCAAAGTAAAGCATGTGATTGCCAGAAGGTGACAGTCCTTTTCAGTCACTAAGTGACCTAGTCCATTTCAGTTCACTAATGTGTAGGATATCAATCTTTATGTGTTCCATTTCATTTTTAACAATTTCCTATTTTCCTAGGTTCACACTTCATGCATACCATGTACTGATGATTCATGGATATTTACAGCTGTTTCTCTTCATTTTAAGTTATGCCCCATCAGCAAATGAAGGCTTTACTCCATTCAGGTCATCATGGTCAACTCTTACTTTGTTTGATGAGGCAGCTCTTCCTCAGTCATATTTTGAGTGCTTTCCAACCTGAGGGGCTCATCTCCCAGCACCATATTGATAATATTCTGGTGGTCTTCATCATGGTTCAGTATTCGATATTCTGGTGCTATCTGACATTGTTCCACTGTTATTCATAAGGTTTTCAGTGACTAAATAGTCAGAAGTCGTCTCTCCTTTTTCCTAGTCTGTCTTAGTCTGGAAGCTCAGATGAAACCTGACTACCATGGATGACCCTGCTGGTATTTAAGACACTGGTGGCATAGCTTCCAGAATCACAGCAACACACAAGCCACCACAGTATGACAAACTGACAGATAAATGGTGGTTATGGGGAATAGAATTTATCAAAGACTCATGCCTTCAAAGGACGGGAGCTGTCTAAAGGAATGATGGGCTTATGACAGAATATTCTGCAACCATAAGAGAAAAAACTCTTTATAGATTGATAAGAAACTGTCCCCAAGACCTATTGTTAAGTGAAGAAACAAGGTTCCCAACAGTGGACATTGTATGCAATCATTTGACTTAAAATGGGGCAAATATATGAATGTAAATATATAAACATGGAATCTAATATATATATGTATATATATATATTGTCTTGAATATAAATAAACTACCTCTGCAAGGTCACACAAGAAACTGATGCTGTGACTGTCTTCAGAAAGGAACAAGGGTGGAAGGAGATTTTTTTGGCTCTGTATCCTATGGTACGTTTTGGAGTTTGAGTCATGAGGATGCATTAACTATTAAACAGTGAATAATTACCATTAAAAATGAATTTAAAACAAAAAATGAATTCTAGCCTAAAGACTAAGCAGTCATCCCACAGATCCTTGTGCTCTGGACAGAAGTCACCAGGGAGGACTTCCATCAACTCTGACGAGCTCCCTCCTCCCTGCACGCCCGCTCCACTCCCCCAGGAAGGCAGCATCCAGCTGGGGCTCCTGGCCTTTTGCCTCTTTGTCCTATGAGCCCAGTATAAAGTTGGGATGTGGTATCTACTGCAGGTTTCAACAGTTTGGGTGGTGGTTATTAAAATTGATTTTTGTCCCTTGAAACCACCTCCTATTCAGAAAATATACGGTCAGGTCCACAGCAGCAAGTAGTTTAAATCACCCCACATGGTGATCTGAAACCTCAGCCAGATACACTGAAAACAGCTCCATGTGTCACCAGTGGGGACTCATTCCTTTGTGTCCTTGGGGACCCAAAGCAACCTGGTGAACCAAGAAAGAGTGCTGCCACTGCAGGAGAGAGAGCCAGAGGGCCCCCACCACTAGAATTCTGCATATCTATATCCCCCAGCAAACCATTACCTACTAGGCCTCTGGTATAATGTGCTCAGCTGCTAACTGAAAGGTTAAAGGTTCAAGCACATCCAGAGTTGCTTTGGAAGAAAAGCTTGGCTTCAAAAAGTTCACGGAAAAATCGAATGAAAAGATAATGGACCTCCCCCGACAAACTTTTTGAAGCCTCCTCATACTTCTGAAAAAATCTGCCATCGAAAGCTCTAGCACACATACTGCTGCTGGGACACACATGGGGTTGCCGTGAGTCGGAACTGACTGGACAGCCAATGGAACAGAGGTCCAGGCCAGCACTGAACGAGGCCGGATGTGGAGAGAAATGGGTAAAGACTCTGAACCCCTCCTGGAGCTTACAATCTAACTTGGGAGAGGAGAAAATCCCACAGAGAGTGAAATAAAAACCATGAGAGTTGCATAATGAAAAGCGGAAGTCTGTGACATCACAGAGTGGGGTAAGTGTCAGCTGAGGGCTCTGGAGGAGAGAGATGTCAAGAGTCACCGCTGCTTCGTGCCCAGCACTGGTGAGCAGGTTTTACACACCATCTCACCTCATCCTCCCAGCTACGCGGGACCTGCGCTCAATGAAAAGGTGAACCCTCTTGTTCAAAAGTTAAGTGGAATTTCAAGATTGTCAGCACAGGGCCCTTTTGAGTGTGGAGTCCTTGTGACTGTAAAGCTGACCCTGCAGTTATTGTTCAGTGAGGACCCAGAGGAAAACTGTGAGGCTCACTGGGGTGAAGAGAGATGCTGCTGGTCACAGATCAACTTAGGGGAGGGACTGGGATTTGAACTCAGATAAAACTCATGCTTCTTGCACAACACTGCACTCTACCAGTAGTAGAACCGACCTGAAACACTGATTCTAAAGCCAGCCTCTGTTCTAATCACTACCCATGCATTCATTTAATACATACCTAC
>NW_006408593.1:10886008-10891867 GCF_000296735.1 Chrysochloris asiatica | reverse complement strand
AAGAACAGATTTGATACATTAAACACAAAAGACCGAAGACAAGAAGAGTTGTGGGATGACATCAAGAACATCATATAGAAAGCAAAAAGTCATTAAAAAGACAAGAAAAAGGAAAAGATCAAAATGGATGTCAGAAGAGACACTGAAACTTGCTCTCCAGCACAGAGATGCTAAAGCAAATGGAAGAAATGAGGAAGTCCAAGAGCTGAACAGAAAATTTCAAAGGTCAGTTCGAGAAGAGAAAGTCAAATATTACAACGAAATGTGCAAAGATCTGGAGTTAGAAAACCAAAAAGGAAGAACATGGTCAGCATTTCTCAAGCTGGGGGAACTGAAAAAAAGAAAGTCAAGCCTCGACTTTCATTATTGAAGGATTATCTGGGCAAATTATTGAATGATGCAGAAAGCATCAAAAGAAGATGGAAGGAATATACAGAGTCACTGTACCAAAAGGACATGGTTAATGTTCAACCATTTCAAGAGGTAGCGTATGATCAAAAGCCAATGAAACTGAAGGAGGAAGTTCAAGGTGCATTAAAGGAATTAGCAAAGAACAAGGCACCAGGAATTGATGGAATAAAAACTGAAATCTTTTGAGAAAGTAAGGTGGCACTGGAGGTACTCACTCATCTATGCTAAAAAATTTGGAAGACAAGTATCTGGCTGACTGATTGGAAGAGGTCATATTTGTGCCCATTCCAAGGAGAAGGGAACCAACAGAAGGCGGAAATCATCAGACAATGTATTTGATATCCCATGAGAGTAAAGTTTTACTGAAGGTAATACAGAAACAGCTTCAAGCATACATTGACAGAGAAATCCCAGAGGTTCAAGCGGATTCAGAAGAGACTGTGGAATGAGGGATATCATTGCTGATATCTGGTGGATCTTGGCTGAAAGCAGAGAATATCAGAAAGATGTTTACCTGTGCTTTATTCACTATGCCAAAGCTTTCAATTGTGTGGATCATGACAAGCTATGGACAACATTTCAAAATATGAGTATTCCAGAACACTTAATTGTGCTCATGAGGACTCTGTACATGGACCAAAAGGCAGTTGTTGGAACAGAACATGGGAACACTGATTGGTTAAAGTTAAGAAAGGTGTGCCACAGGGTTGTATTTTTTTCACCATATTTATTCAACCTGTATGCTGATCAAATAATCCGAGAAGCTGGGTTGTATGAAGAAAATTGTGGCATCAGGACTGGAGGAAGACTCATTAACAACCTGCAATATGCAGATGATACAACCTTGTTTGCTGAAAGTGAAGAGGACTTAAAATACTGATAAAGATAAAAAAGCACAGCCTTCGGTATGGATTGCATCTCAATGTAAAGAAAACAAAGCTCCTCACCATTGGACCAATAAACAACATTCTTATCAATGGAGAAAAGATTGAAGTTGTCAAGGACTTCATTCTTCTTGGATCAACACTCATGGAAGCAGAAGTCAAAAAATCAAATGACCTATTGCATTAGGCAAATCTGCTGCACAAGATCTTTTTAAAATGTTGAAAAGCAAAGATGTCATTTTAAGGACTAATGCACACCTGACCCAAGCCATGATATTTTTAATAATCTCATATGCATGTGAAAGCTGGACAGTGAATAAGAAAGACCGTAGAAGAATTGATGCATTTGAGTTATGGTGTTAGAGGAGAATATTGAAAGTGCCATGGGCTGCCAAAAGAACCAATAGATCTGTGTTGGAAGAAATGCAGTCAGAGTGCTCCTTGGAGGCCAGGATGGCCAAACTTCATCTCTCATACTTCAGACATATTGTCAGGAGGGACCGGTCGCTTGAGAAGGATGTCGTGTTTGGTAGGGTGGAGGGTCAGAGAAAAAGAGGAAGACCCCCAATGAGATGGATTGGCCAAGTGGCAGCATCGATGGACTCAAGCATGGCGACAATTGTGAGGTTGGCCCAGGACCAGGCAGTGTTTCATGCTGTTGTGCATAGGGTCTCTATCAGTCAGTACTGACTCGATGGCACCTAACAACAACAACCGGTGGTTCAAACTCACCAGCTATTCCTCAGAACCCTATACAGGGTCACTATGAGTTGGAGCTGACTCAATGGCACTTAACAACAACCATATGGTATGGAAGCCTGGGGTGGCACTGTAGCATAAGCACTGGACCCACAAGGTTGTTGGTTCAAACCCACCAGCCACTCCTAGGAAACCCTACACAGGGATGCTACGAGTGGGAACCAACTCGACAGTGCTTAACAACAATAACAAATAAGTACTGTTGTTGTTGTTAGGTACCCTCAAGTCAGCTCTTGATTCCTGGTGAGCCCATGTACAATGTGATCAGATCTTTGTGATTCATAGGGTTTTTGTGGACTGATTTCTGGGTGTAGAATACGACAACACTTAAACCACCACTGACAGGCGGGTGGTGGCTGTGTATGGGGTCATTGACCAGGAATCAAACCAGAGCTCTGGCATGGAAAGCAAGAATTCATCACCCCCAAGGCCCACTCTCCCCATTTCTGGAGGGTTCTAAGGGCACAAGTTCAGGGAGCCACCATCAACTCAGTTGGCTCACATGTGAAAGGAGAGGGGGAAAGGCCAGTAAGGGTTTTATTGGGTCCTGGTGTGTGGTGCTGTAGGGTAAGCACTGGCTTGTAAGCACTGGGTTGGCGGTTCAATCCCAGCTCCTTAGAAATCCATAGGGTCAATATGAGTCAGGACTGAGTTGATGGTACTTAAGTGTCTAGATGGACCTAGAACAACACAGGATGCTCCTGCAGTATCACCCCAGGAGTCCCAGTGACCCTCCCAGCAGGCTGTGTGCAGGTCCAAGTGCTGTGGGCTGTTTGCAGGAGGCGGAATGTCCCTGCCTCAGGCTGAAGGGACAACAGCGCCCAAAGAAAGGAGAAAAGTCATGAAACATACGGAGAGATGCTCGAGTTTGCAGCAGGCACAGAGCTCTCTCATGTGGACACACAGAGGCTATCGCCAGTGGCTTCCTATGAAGTGGATGACATGAGCCCATCCAGCCATGTCCCCTGCTGTCCTTGCCTAGACAGTGGGACTCTGAAAGGGTGGGGGAGGGCTTGGGGGCAGGAGAGCATGCCACCTGGTATTCTGGTTGTATTTTCTGTTTTTGGAATATGGCTAGTGTGAGGCCTGATCCCAAGCCAAACCCATGGCCTCCAGTTCATTCCAACTCATAGTGACTCTGTAGGAGGGAGTAGAGCTGCCCTATGGCGTTTCTGACACTATAAATCTGTAGGAAGAAAACTGCCACATTTTTCTCCCACAGACTGGCTGGTGGGTTCAAACCACTGACCTTGCAGTTAACAGGCAAGGGCCTTAACCTCTGCACCAGGGCTCCTCGGAGGCATTGTTGTTGTCATTATTGTCGTGTGTAGTCTAGTCTGTTCCGACTCATAGCAACCCTGTATAGAGTTTCCGAGGTTGTAAATCTTTCTCCTGTGGAGTGACTGAAGGATTTGAACTGTTGACCTTTCGGTTAGCAGTCCAGAGCTTAACCCAGTATGCACCAAAGCTCCTTTGGAGGTATGGTTGTTGTTAAGTGCCATCAAGTCAATTCCTACTCATAGGGATCCCATATAGGGTTTCTGAGGATCAGCTAGTGAATTTGAACTGCTGACCTGTGGTTCACACCATCTTTGCGGTCCAGTGCTAATCTTATTGAGCCACACCAGGACACCTTGGAGGTATGGTAGAACTCCTAAAAAGCAAGAATTAGGATGACTTGAAATCCTGGCGCTTTACTACTTGATTCATTCCATCTTATTCATTCAGATCATCCACTGCCCTTGGGTCAGTTCTGACTCATAGTGTCCCTGTAGGACAGAATAGAAATGCTCCAGAGGTTCTCCCAGGCTGTAAATCTTTACAAAAGCAGACTGCTTCATCTTTCTCCTGAAAAACGACTGGTGGCTCAAACCCACCCATTGATGCAGCCGCGGAAGCTCCTAAACAGCAAGCAATGTGCCCAAGAACACACAGGTGACAGTGGCCCCAGCTCGGCTTCAAATGCCTGTCTGATTCTGCTGCCCTAGGGGTGACCACTGTGGTGTTCTGTTTCCTGAGGTTACCTGCATGCTTTCCACTTCTGTGTCTGAAAATGAGGACCAAGTGTCCACACAGACTTGTCTTAACGCTAAAATAAGACACTGCGCATAGAGTTCTAAAAGACAGCGTCTGGTTTGTAGTAAGTACTCAAGAAACGAGCTGTATAGAAGAGCCCCTCAGGCAGCTGTCAAGAAACTGCTTGGCTTTCTGCTTGCCAAACCTCCCATGTTGGATGTAAATCCGGTGGTAGCACGGTGTATGATTTTATTTTATCTTAGACACCCAGAGTTTGGACCGTGACAATCCGGCGCATAAATGGATGTAAATGAGATGCAAATCAGGCTGTCCCCAGATAAACCGGAAACCCAGTGGCTCTGCCTATCTGCCTATAGTTCTCTCCTTTCCTTCTTCTGAAGTTCAAGGGGCTGGGCTCGCTCTGATGATGACACTGCCCCACACTGTCCGATTTGTTGGTCATCGATTCTGAAAATGAGTCGATGAAAGCACTGTGGGTCACAACAGAACAGTGTGATGTAGCGCTGGAGGTTGAGTCTGGAGTTCACTACACAACAACCTAACAATGGGCTCAAACATGCCAATGACCACAAAGACGGGACAGGACCAGGGAACATTTTGCTCTGTTACATGTAAGGTCACCATGCGTGGCAGGTACCTCAATGACAACAAGCAATCATAGCAACAAGCTGATTGTCCCCAACAAGGTCTCCAAGTAGTTACTGGCACAGCAGAGAAGCTTCCAGGGGTCTCCACATCTGGGTGTCTTCCTTCTCTGTCCTTCCTTCACAGGCCCTGATCCAAACCTGCTTAGGAAACAAGCTGAGATTCCCTCTCGCTTGGTAACAAGAGATCAGTTCCAGGTGACTGCCCTCCCAGAAGCATCCACCTGAGCACAGAAATGACAACAGCCCCCACAGGAGTAGACACCGCTCTACATGGTGTGGTGAAGGATGCAGGGGCAGGGCGCTGGAAAAATGCAAAGGCCCACTGGTACACAGCAGGTAACAACACAATTAAAGCAGGCAGGTGGAAGGAAGCCACCAGCATGGTGAGCAGCGATGTTGGGGAAGTGGACAGTCCACAATCAGCCTGCTGTGAGCCTGCAGGTTCCCATACTCCAAAAGGAGTCGAGAATCATGGGTTTCAAAGTGACATTTCTCCATTTCTGGTTCAATTTTCTGCTGAGCTGAACAAAAGTGTGGAGTTTCTGGCTCGTAGGCCCCCTGTTAGAATGTGAATGGTTCTCAACCATTTCTGGTCAAGGACCCTTTGAAAATACGAAGAAGACAGGTCAGAACAAGCATCATGTATGGAAAGATATTTGCAACTCGTAGAACTGAAAAAGCTCAATCTCTAGAATCTATTAAAACAGAATGAGCAAATCAATATATAAGAAAACACACAGCTCGACAGGACCCATCCTCCAGTGCCCGAGCCAGGATGGCCCGTACTATGGAACGACTGGCAAAGAAGATCTTTAAAGGAATTATAGCAGCTGAACTTGTGGGCGTTTTTGGAGCTTATTTTTTTTTGTTTAATAAAATGAACACAAGCCAAGATTTCAGACAAACAATGAACAAGAGATTTCCCTTCATCTTGTAAGTTTATTATAAATCCATTGAACAAGGTGGAATATATGGAACTAGAGCGTAAGATCAAGAAAAATAGTTAAATAGCTAAAGTTAGGACCAGTCATCACATTCAGTCTCCCATTTAAGCTGCTTGAAACCTTTGGAAGCAATCGAAGAAGGAAGCCGGAGACACTGTAGACCCGCAGAACACCTGA
>NW_006408593.1:10882751-10884117 GCF_000296735.1 Chrysochloris asiatica | reverse complement strand
GTCAATAAAGCACAGGTAAACATCTTTCTGATATTCTCTACTTTCAGCCAAGAGGACTTAAAACATTTATTGGTGAAGATCAAAGACCACAGCCTTTGGTATGGATTACATCTCAATGTCAAGAAAACAAAAACCTCACCACTGGACCAATAAACAACATTCTTTTATCAATAGAGAAAAGATAGAAGTTGTCAAGGACTTCATTCTTCTTGGATCAACTATCAATATTCACGGAAGCAGCAGTCAAGAGATCAGCTGATGTATTACATTAGGCAACTCTGCTGCACAGGAACTTTTTAAAGTGTTGAAGAGCAAAGATGTCAGCTTGAGGACTAAGGTGCGCCTGACTCAAGCTGTGGTATTTTCAATAACCTCATACGCATGTGAAAACTGGACAGTGAATAAGGCAGACTGTAGAAGAATGGATGCCTTTGAGTTATGCTGTTGGAGGAGAATATTAAAGGTGCCATGGGCTGACAAAAGAACCAATAGATCCGTTTTGGAAGAAATGCAGCCAGAATGCTCCTTGGAGGCCAAGATGGCCAAACTTCGTCTCTCATACTTTGAACATATTGTCAGGAGGGAACAGTCACTGGAGAAGGATGTCATGTTTGGTAAGGTGGAGGAAAAGAGGAAAACCCCCAACGAGATGGATTGGCCAAGTGGCAGCATTGATGGACTCAAGTGTGGCAACAGTAGTGAGACTGGCCCAGGATCGGATATTGTTTCATTCTGCTGTACATAAGGTCGCTATGAGTTGGCGCTGAGTCGATGGCACCTAACAACAACAACGTAGTTGAAATCTGTGGATGCAGAGCCAGGGGACACAATGGCTGAGTGTATTACAGAGTTGTTGCTGTTGCTAAATGCTGCTGAGTCTGTCTTGACTCATAGCGATGTTGTATGGGGTTTCCATGGAGGAGCTGGTGAGTTTGAACCACCAACCGTGCAGTTAAAACAAACCTTGTGGTCTAGTGCTTATCCCAACACCACATCAGGACTCTATATTACATAGTAATAGAACTCTATCTCCCTTCTTTCTCCAAAAAACAAAACAAAACAAAACAAAACCCCATATATATAATAAAGTACATGGACCCTCTTTCCAAAACAATTAAAACAACACACATGCAAGCATTCCAAATAAATGTAGGGAGCTCATGCTGGTGTTAACTACATTGGCGTCGGTTCTGACGCATGCGTAGTACAACAGAAAGAAGCATGTCCTGGTCCTGCTCCATCCTCACAGTTGTTACTGTGTGTGAGTTCACTGTTGTAGCCACTGCACTGTCAATCCAGCTCTTTAAGGATCTTCCTCTTTTTACCAACTCCCTACCAAACATGATTCTCCAGGGACAGTTTCTCC
>NW_006408593.1:10879663-10882001 GCF_000296735.1 Chrysochloris asiatica | reverse complement strand
TCATCGAGTCAGTTCCAACTCATAGCAACCCTGAACAGACTTTCTGAGGCTACAAATCTTTACAGGAGCAGAAAGCCTCATCTTTCTCCCACAAAACAGCTGGTAGTTTCGAACTGCTGACCTTGTGGTTCACAGCCCGATTCATAACCACTACGCTACCAGAGCTCCTTATTAAGTATCCCAAAATTCTCATTTTTCACAATGTTATGCTTAATTTGTTAGAATTCCTTTGCATCGTCATTAAAATATAAGTATACATCTTTCTGATATTTTCTGCTTTCAGCGAAGACCCATCTGACATCAGCAATAATATCCCTTCTTCCATATCCTCTTCTGAATCCGGTTTGAATTTCTGGCAGTTCCCTGTGGATAGGCTGCTGCCACCATTTTTAAATTATCTTCAGCAAAAATTTTCTTACATATGATATTAATGATATTGTTCGATCATTTCTGCATTCTATGTGATCACCTCTCTTTGAAATGGGCATAAATATGCATCTCTTCCAGCTGGTTGGTCAGGTCATCCAAACTTCTCGGCATAGATGAGCGAGTACCTCCAGCATTGCATATTCTGCTGACACATTTCAATTAGGATTCTGTCAATTCCTGAAGCCTTGTTTGTCCACCAACATCTTCAGTGGAGCTTGAACTTTCAGAGGGTTCATAGACCCATTACAGATCCTTTTTGGAAGGATTTTGCACAGACACAAACCCCCAAGGGGTGGCCTCTTTATTCCCCAAAGCAGTGCTGTGGCTCAAGGAGCAACAGGGAAAGGGATGGGTACGTTCCAGTGCCTTTAAACCAAGCCAGCCCCCTAAAGAGAACTCTGCACATGTGCACATCCCCTACACCTTACCCCGGACCCCTACCATCCACCCCAGCATTCTTCCTGCCTCCTTCCTGCAACATCTCCTTCCTCCCCCCTCAGCTCCCAGGTTCCCAGCACCAGGAAAACAACTTGGGCCAGAACCCTAAATTACTGGGCCATTGGCAATTCAAAAAAAGTGAGTCCTTTGAGTAACAGGGAAATAAGGACACACCAGAAGGTAGCTAATTGCTGTGTTACAAATGGTAATCTTGCTTTTTAAACCTTAGGAGGATAATGATCTGTTTTTGGTTTATTAAAGCTTAATTGTTTAAGTGGGTTAACAAAAAGAACTTCAAAACAGGGGGAGTGAAGATGTAGAAATAAATGTCCCTGAGAAGTTATGTTGAGAGGCAGAATTAGAAGATTTGCTGTGTAGCCTTGGGAAGCCACTTCCTCCCTCTAGCTCAGTGGTCCATCTGTCCAGTGGAGGGACTGGGCTTCTAGAAGATGCCAAAGTCATCTTTAGCCCTGACCACCCTACGGTTATGATCACCAACTCTGTTCCATGCCATTCTGGAATTGTTGGCTTATGTCCTGGGTTTTCTGCTTGTCATGGAAAACAAGGGCAGTGTCTTCCTCACAATTCAGCCCAGTGCTAGGCATATAGTTGTTCTTAAGTGCCGTCGAGTCAGTTCCGACTCAGTTCTGACTCATAGTGATCCTGTATAGGGTTTCCGAGTAAATCTTTGAGGGAGTAACCCAATAAAGTTGGCAGGAACTATACCTATGCCTTATTCCTATGGTACCTATTACAGACATGAGTTCTTAACTAGTCACCAATATTGCTGTCCTCATCTATAAAAATATAGGGCTGAAAAGCCTTTTTTTGATAAAGTAACAAGTGTAAATTGCTACACTTTGATGAAGACCTATACTTATGGAGGTTGGTTGGTTGATTATGTGCCGTGGAGTCGGAACCGACTCATAGCGACCCTGTAAAGGGTTTCCGAGGCTGTAAATCTTTACGGGAGCAGAAAGCCTCATCTTTCTCCCATGGAACAGCTGGTAGTTTCAAACTTCTGACCTTAAGGTTCACAGCCCGATTCGTAACCACTACGCTACCAGAGCTCCTTATGGAGTTAGTAGTTCAATATACCAAGAAGGAAGGAATCTTCACATCAAGTATCAATCCTATCCCCTCTATATACATGGTAGACAGGGATGGGCAACTTACATTGGCTACCTAAAATGAAGGGACAATAAAGGCACAAAATGACTGGCTTACAAGTTTTCAAGAGGGAGTTTAGTTTAAGAGTGTGCAGGGGAAGATAGAGACACCACTGAATAGTTTTAATCTTCTCTAGATGGGTCTGGTGAAAAGAGATGGGGATAAGAGTCTTATGACCCAACAGAATGCGGAAATCATCAGACAATATCTTTGATATCCCATGAGAATAAAGTTTTACAAAGGAGCTCTGGTAGCGTAGTGGTTACGAATTGGGCTGCTCACCTCAAGGTCGGCAGTTCGA
>NW_006408593.1:10840235-10878607 GCF_000296735.1 Chrysochloris asiatica | reverse complement strand
CAGCCAGAGTGCTCCTTGGGAGCCAGGATGGCCAAACTTTGTCTCCCATACTTCAGACATATTGTCAGGAGGGACCAGTCACTTCAGAAGGATATCATGTTTGGTAAGGTGGAAGGTCAGAGAAAAAGAGGAAGACCCCCAGTGAGAGGGATTGGCAAATTGGCAGCATCAATGGGTACAAATGTGGCAATAATTGTGTGGTTGGCCTAGGACTGGGCACTGTTTCATTCTGTTGTGCATAGGGGTTGTTATGAGTTGGTACCAACTCAATGGCAGCTAACAACAACAACAAAAACCTAAAATAAGGGCACAATAAAGACACGAAGTGACTGGCTTACAAGTTTTCAAGAGGGACTTTAGTTTCAGAGTGTGCAGGGGAAGATAAAGTCCCCACTGAAAAGTTTTTATCTTGTCTAGATGGCTCTGGTGCAAAGAGATGGGCATAAGATTCTTATGATTCAATAGTAAATAATTGTTACCACGACTAATTGCAACTGTCACAATTGTAAAGGTAGAAGTTCTGGGGGTAGCTAATTTTACACTACAGGAGTAGAGGACCCTAGGACCATCAAGGGAGAAGAGCACAAGTGAAATATGAGACCCTATCCAGAGAAGCAGCGACATTAGAGATGGAGGCAGAGATGAGGGCGTGGAGAGAGAGAGCAGCTGAGGACTCTAGACTCAAGGAAAGAGAAAGATTGAGTACTGGCAGCCAGGAGGTAGTCTTGCAGAATGTGCCCTTTGGTTGTTTCAATTATTATATATTCCTGAGTGATTTCGTGTACATCCCCCCTCAAAAAACAAACCAAAACAAAAACAGAGGGAATAGAAGCAAATACTGTTAAATGATAAAGCATGGAGGAGATTGTAATCATTCCACTAAAACTGATGTTCTTCCATGTAAACTTTCACTCAATTCACAATAAAAACTTAAAAAAAAATAAATGTCAGGCTGATAGGAAGAACCCTGGTGGCTACTAGCCAAAAGTTGAGGGAGAAAGATGTGAGGTTGTGTTTTAAATGGCCGATTTGACTGAGCAGTTTCCTGCTGGGATCCACCTGAAGCAAGCCCAGAGCTTGCCATCCTCAAGACAGCTCTATCTCGAGGTGATCTCATGTCTAGATGAGGAAACTGGGATCTCAGCTCAGAGTGGGGAAGTGACTTAATGGAGGTTGCACAGTGAAATGGCCAGGATGAGAACCTGTGTCAACTTGACTCTCCTACCTCTGATCTGTACACTAGTAAGAGAGACGGTGCAGTTCAGCAATGATGGGCCAGGCCAGAGGCCGGGAAGCTCAAAAGTTAACATTGTTACTGTTTGAGTTCTTTCTAAGCCCTGAAACTCTCCTTCCTTACTGCTCTCCACCCCCATACAAGGGCCAGCAAACCCCAGACTTTCCTTTCCTTTCTTCAAAATGTCTCTACAAAGGCTTCCTTTGTCCTCCTGATCGCCTGCCTCCATCTGACTCACAATAGTGGAAGAGTCTTTGTAGAATATTCCCTTTCTTAGACTCTGTCCTGCCTCCCCACTGTTTAAGGGATACAGTCCAAACTCCTTGGCATTAAAATCCTTTCCAGCCTGGTCTCCCCTTAAACACCCTTCTCACTTCCCTCCCCCTGTATGGCATCTACACTGTGCTGTGCTCTTTCCTACCTCAGGGCCTTTGCACAGACGTTATCCCCACTGCCTGGTGCCTGTAATACTCTCTGCATCCTCAGTTCCAAGAAAAGCTCCCACTTATATCTCAAGACCAAGCTGAGTATGGATCAAAGGTTCCCTTTCACCTCTACACCCCCTGCCTTTGGCATACACAGACACCATTGCTCCCATGGTGATAGTGTTGAGACATGGAGTTGGTTCCAACTCGTAGTGACCCTGCATAGGGTTTCTAAGGAGCACCAATGGGTTTCAACTGCCAACCTGTGGTTAGCAGTCCAGTGCTTACCCAACAGCACCACATCCGGACTCCTCATTGTTGTTGTTGTTGTTGTGTGCCTTGGAGTCGGTTCCGACTGACAGTGACCCTGTACAGGGTTTCCGAGGCTGTAAATCTTTACGGGAGCAGAAAGTCTCATCTTTCTCCTGCGGAACAGCTAGTAGTTTCGAACTGCTGACTTTAAGGTTTGCAGCCTGATTCATAACCACTACGCTACCAGAACTCCTTATTGTCCCTTAAATCTTTGTTCTTGCCTCTCGTACGTTCCCATTTTCTGCTGTATCAACTCTTTCAGGGACTGAAGAGCAATAAATCTAAACTAAACCTTATGATTGCTAGTGTGCCTTTCTTCTTTCCCCTCTCATGAGGGTTGCTTCTTAGTCCTCTACCCTAGGCCCCTAGCTCAGGGCTGGCCCCCAGCATTGCTCAGTACACCCTCTGAAGGAGATGCATGAACCAGGATTCTTTGTACCTGACTTGTCGGTGAGCTGCTGTGTGGCCTTGGGCAAGTCTCTGAACCTCTCTGGGCTCATTTCCCTTAAGTCTGAATAGTAACATCTGCTGTTTGCTCATGAACACTAAAGTCTCCCTTTCCTCTCCTTCCTCATAGCCTGAACCCTCTCACAAATACCCACCTTGTGTTCTTTTAAAAATTCTTTTCCTAGTGTTTTCCAGAGACCCTGTGCTGCTGATTTGCTTACACTTGGAGCTGGTTGGATCACAGAGGTGCCACTGGTGGAGCCCCCTACTCATGCCCAGATGAGCTCCATCGTCCCTAAAAGGTCCCAGCTCCTAAGCAAGAGCAATAGGTCATGGGCCTGCAGCACTGCCAGGGCCAAGCACTCAACACCCTCCAGAGATTCCACTGGGGTCCACAGGACGGTTCTCTACCTCTTCCCAGAAACACCAAGCAGGTTTTGGACCATCGAGTCCTATTTCTCTGCTGATGAGCTTTTCCCTGGTATGTCGCCCCCAGCCTCCCCTTCCAGCCTCTTAATAAATCTGCTGCCCCTCACTGAGGCAGAAGTCTTCCAGAAGCTGCTGGTGGACCCTCCCCTGGGAAGACCTGGCCTCCCCTGTCACCTCATTACAGCAAACTTTCCTGCATACTGCCTCGGCTACGCAGCTCCCAGGAAGCCATCCACTTACAATAGCTCTACTTATGATTTATAGTTATGATTATGATTTCTGTTTGGGGTTGTTTTTTTGTTTTTTTTTTTCTTCTACTTTTTTGGTGAAACATCTGATTTAACAGGGAAAATGCTATCCAGAGGAGCTGCGGGCCATAAAAATGCAATAGCAGGAAAAAAGTGCTGCTAATGGGCTCTTGGAGAAACAGAGCCTCAGATGTGGGCTCTGGGAGTTGGAACGGAGACCTCGCAGGAGCTGGCCTGTGATCAGCTCAGGGAGGTGGCTTAGACCTCTCAGATATGTCTGCCTTCTAGAAGAGGCCTTGAAAGCTAAAAGGCAGCCTCATCTCCTTATAGTATCCCCAGGATCCATATGGCCCCCTTTAGTGATGGAGGGAGGTGGGAAGCCTAGACTCAGGGGATCAGCAGCCCCCTTGCTGGCTCTTCACTTGGAGGGGCTACCCAGTTGCTGCTTCCAGAGCTTTCGAATCTGGCTTTCCTTAATGACAAGATCAACAACCATGCCAGTGAAGCGCATTCACTAATTTTAGCTTCTTTGAGCAATTGGGGTCCTAGAAGACCTGTAAGGAGTTAGGATGCCTGGCTTCAGTTCCAGGCTCTGCCATTTACTTGCTGTGTGACCCTGGACAAGTCCCTTCTCCTCTGAGTGTCCTTCTTTGAAAATGAGGGGATTGGATGAGATGGCCGTCTCAGAGTCTTCCAGGTATATAAGAAGTAATACGCTTGTTTTCTCTTCATTGGAATATAAGCTGCAAGAGGGCAGACCTGTGTTCCTGCTGTATGTCCAACACCCAGGGAGGTACCCATTGCCTAGAAACCAAACTCAAACCCACTGCCATTGAGTCGATTTTAATGCATAGCAACCCTGTGGGATGGAGGCTTGCTCCGTAGGGTTTCTGAGACCCAGGCACCTGTCAGCTAGAGGCCTCTCAAAAAGATCTGTGGAGCAGCACTCTGATGCTCTGGAGGATCCAGGGCCAGAGGTTCATTCCAGAGGGAACTCCACAACTCAGAGACCACAGAGCTGCCCCAGGACTCCTCTATGCTCCCCTACACCTCCAGTAAGCTCCTTCCTCCTCTTGCTGTCAGGAAAGCATGTTCCTGCTCCCACCCTCAGGTCAACCAGTGGGGTGAAGGGTCCTCAAAGTCCCACATCCTACCAGAAACTGAATGCTCAGGTGTCTGTTCTGAGAGGCTTGGGGTGGTCTGCTCCAAGCCCACATCTGGATGGGCCTCTCTGAGCTCCGGCTGTACCAGAAGCAGAAAAGCAAATGGGGACTTCTCCAAACACCAGATATTGTGCCTTTGATGAGGTGAAGGTCAAAAGGAGCAAACAGCCTTAAGAGATCTGTGGCCAAAGGGCCTGGACTAGGCAGTCATTTAGCATCTTGGTGCCCCCTGAACCTGGCCCAGGGAGCTGCAGTGGCCGAGGGGGTTACAGGAGAGAACAGAGGTCCCAACATACTTCTCCAGAACCACTGCTCTTCTCCTGCTCCCCCAACCCCCACCCTATGGTGTCACCCCTACCCACGCCTCCGGTCCACTCTGCAGAGATGCTAAACTGTTCAGCTCAGGCCTCTCTCCTGAGCTGTTCAATAGGCACTGCCCTTTCTCCATCTCCACAATGTGTCAGAAAGCAAACTTATCAAGCCTGCTCCACTCTGGGCATCTGGCCCAGCTTTGGGGGAACATCGCTGCCCCCATTCCCTGCCTCCAGTCTTGTGATGCACTGAGGATTCTGTCTCCTGAAAAAACCAGTTGCTACAGACTCAATTCTGACTCATGGCGACTCCATGGATGTCAGATGAGAACTGGGCTTCACAGGGTTTTCAGTGGCTGGTTTCTGGGAAGTAGATCAACAAGGCCTTTCTTTCAAGGTTCCTCTGGGTGGCCTCGAACTGCCAACCTTCCACTTAGCAACTGAGAATGTTAACCATTTGCACCTCCGAGGGACCCTCTGGAGTCTGTCCCCTCCTCTCATTTACACAGCCATTACTCCTGACCTCCTCCCCTGGAAAACATCCTGTCAGGGCTCCTGAGAGGTCTTCTTGCCTCCAACCTGGCTTTCTCAGCAATGAGGGGCTGCTGGCAGACCCTGGTGTGAGGGAGATAAGGATGTGAGTGAGGTAGGAAGGCGGGCTTGTCCCTCACAGCTATGCTGGGACTAGACTGGAACAAGGGAGGAGGAAGTGGCTGGTAGCAGGGGGTGGGGGCCCTCAGAGGCCCACTCTGACAGCTCCTGAATGACTCAGCCTGAGCTACTCCCCACCCAGAACCCCAACAGCTCCTTCCTCATCCATTGGAGCACTTGTTGGCTCACAGCTTGCGGTAAGGGATGAGGAGTGGCTAACATTCACTGAGTATTTACAGGGATAAGGAGCTCTGGTAATGTAGTGGTTACGAATCAGGCTGCTAACCTCAAGGTTGGCAGTTCGAAACTACCTGTGGTTCTGCGGGAGAAAGATGAGGCTTTCTGCTCCCGTAAAGATTTACAGTTTTGGAAACCCTGTACAGGGTCCTACAGGGTTGCTATGTGTCGGTTCCGACTCCACGGTACTTAACAACAAGAACTATAAAGCCATGGAGACTCAGGGCCGTAGCCAAGGAGCAGGATTCCCAAGCAGGTTTCTCAGTTCTCACACTCACCGCAGTCCATCTGAAGCAGTTTATTCAAGCTGCGGAGTCCTGGGATGGTGCTGTAGGATAAGCACTGGACTGCAATGTTGGTTTGAATTTCAAGGTTGGCAGTTCAAATCCACCAGCTGCTCCTCAGAAACCCTATATAGGGTCGCTATGAGTCAGAACCGAGTCAACGGCACTTACCAACAACATACAACCTGTGGTTCAGTTTCTTCAACTTGAAAAACAGGGAAGAAGAAAAAAGTTGACCCAACTATCTGCTGTTGACAAGAGACAATTTAGGCACAAAGATAAAAAGAGGCTGACAGTGATGGGATGGAAAAACATATCATATTCCATGCAAGCAGTAATCAAAGGAGAGCCAGTTTAGCTATCAGACAAACTTCAAGTCAAAGTCTATGATAAGAGATGAAGTAGGACATTATAAAATGTTGTTAAGTGCCATTCAGTTGGTTCCGACTCATAGAGACCCTGTATAAGGTTTCCAAGGAGCGGCTGGTGAGTTTGAACTGTGGACTTTGTGATTCAAACAGATCATGATTCGATTGTTGTTGTTAAGTGCCATTGAGTCAGTTCCGACCCATAGTGACCCTGTATAGCATTCCCAAGGAGAAGCTGGTGAATTTGAATCACTGACTTTTCAGTTCAAATGACCTTGTGGTCCGTGCTTTATCCTACAGCACCACACCAGTTGTTTTTGTTGTTGTTGTAAAGTACTGTGGAGTTGGTTCTGACTCATAGCAGCCCTGCACAGGGGTTCTGAGGCTGCAAATCTTTACAGGAGCAGAAAGCCTCATCTTTCTCCTGCGGAACAGCTGGTAGTTTCGAACTGCCGACCTTGAGGTTAGCAGCATGATTCGTAACCACTATGCTACTCCTTAGAAAATGGTAGAAGGGTCAATTCATCAAGAATAGATAACAATTATAAATACATATGAACTTAACTTCATAGTCCCAAAATAGATAAAGCAAAAATAAGGAAGCTGATGCTCTCACCATCTCAAAGCAGTCAAAGGATTAAATGAGATGATACATGGTATGTGCAAGCCAATGTCCAAAGCACAAAAGCAAGATGTTTGGCCAGCAGCGTGAGCTTCTAACTCCAAACTCAAAGAGCTTTGTTGTTGGTAGTTATTGTCAAGTTGACACCAACTCTCAGGGACTCCCTGTATTCAGAGTAGGACTGCACTCCCGAAGCCAGACCACCAGGCTCGTCTTCTGAGGTGGCTTTGGGTGCATTTGAGCTAACAGCCAGTCTTTTGCCCTATAGCCAAGCACTTAACTGTTTGCACCACCCAAAAACCTCAAAGCGCTTTACCCAACACTCTCTTTACCCAACACTTAACTTCCTCCTACTGTCATCACCAGGGAGCACCGTGGCTCTGTAGGATAAGTACTGGGCTGCAAACTGCAAGGTTGGCAGTTTGCTCCTTGGGAGAAAGATGAGGCTTTCTGCTCCCACAAAGATTAGAAACTCTATATAGGGTTGATGTGAGTTGGAACAGACTTGATGGCACTTGACAACAAGTATCATCACCATCACCAACTTTTCTACAAACATTATAGGAGAAAAGTGGACTTGCTTGAGGAACCGAGCTTCCTGTGTCCCAGGCCCATGTGGTCCCAGAATAACAGCTCAGAAATAGAAACTGGAAACAGCACCGGCCCTTAAATTAGTGTGTAGCAGGGCTGAGCATCGGGCTCCTCCATGAAACTGGGGCAGGGGGTACACTTGCCCATGGCTGGGATCTCCACACACTGTACCCAACCCCCTCTGACTGAACCTCCTTCTGTTCTTGGACAATTTGTACCAGGGGACATCTGAGGCCTGGGAGCCGTTTTGCAGCTTTCACAATCTGCAGAATGAGTAAAGATGCTGCCTCTTCGGGAAGGTGTAGTCTAAGGAACAAGCTGGTCTTTGGAATAATCTTTTTTTTTCCCGAAGATGATTGTCTAAAACTCTTCTGGTGCATACACCATTATTTAATGTGCTGCCACAAAGAAAACGCTTATTCTAGAACTGTGCAGGGACAAAGCAGATGGTAAAATGCGGCATTCACTCAGGGTGTTCCTACCTGGCCACCGCAGGAGGGACCCAGCCGACATCAAAGGCATTTCTCAGGGTGCTTCTTGTCTGCAATGTTCCTTCTCATTGCTGTTGTGCTGGGTTTTTGTTTTTGTTTTTAAGTTGTGTTTTGGTCTCTCCTGAAGCCCTAACAAGTTTCCAGCCTCCTTTGCAAACTAGGAAAGTAACTTTTAAGAAGAGGTGAAAATGGGGCAGGAGCTGGGTACCAGGAGACAAGCTACTGACTAAACCAGTGAATAAATACATAAATTGGCATGAATTCCTTCACCTCTTGTTGACACCTGATGAGCTGGTGGGGTGAGATTCAGATCCTGAAGGAGAGAGGCAGGGGGAAGGTTAGCTACATCCGTAAGCAGACTGCGCAGCCAGGCACGTGATTCAGGGAATGCAGGGGCAGGGGTCTGTGGGGGCCCAGTCTTGTTACCAATGGTTTTACAGTCGGGGGTCACCGTCAGTGTGATTGGAGGACTTTGCCTAATCGCTTTCAATTTTAAAACGCTAATTTCACTCAGCACTAAGGGATTTCCTATACCAGCCTAACTATTCTGATGACTCAGAGGCAGGAAGGGTCAGCTCTGCCGGAGAAAATAAAACCCTCATTGCACAGAGGCGGCTTCAAGACTCTGGAAGGCAAACTTGTGCAGGGATTCCCGAGCTCTGTCCAGCATCTCAGAGTCCCTGAATTGTGCCAATGGTTAAGGTACTTAGCTGCTAACTAAAAGGCTGGAGGTTAGAGCCCACCCAGACATGTCTCTGAAGAAAGATCTGGCAATTTATTTCTAGAAAATTCATCTTTGAGAATTCTACAAACTCCAGTTCTGCTCTGACACATACAGAACCGCCATGCATTAGAATCAGCTCGAAGACATCCTGCATCCTTCCCCTGGGAGTGAGGTTAGGGGGTCTGAGTCAGCTCTCCTCAGCCATCTGACTTCTTGGTCCCACATCCCAGTTTCTGCAAGTCAGAGCACCTCTCAACCTCAGTGTCCTCATCTATAAGATGGGGCTGCTAGTCCCTACCCTGCCCACCCTCCCAGCATCCTTGTGAAGCGATCAAATCCCAGCCTGGAGGTGACAGAGCTTTGGGGGTGGTTTAAGCTAGCGTGTTGGTTGGAGGTCTTGTTTCTATGCAACTGGCAGACTCTAGTCGCTAAAAATCACAATGTTTGTAAAATCTGTACCAGCCAAATGCACATGACTACCAATTTGAGCTTGTCTCTCTCTGCTGAAGAGAAGTCCTGGCAAGGGCTACAGGCAAGCTGGGCTGAGAGAGATAAACAGAACCTGTTTTGTGGTTTTTTTTTTGGAAGGATTGAACATCACCCACCACAAATCAACAACAACAAAAATGCAAAAATGTCATTTAGATCACTCCTGTGCCAAGCACTTTTACATCCCAAACATTTTCTAATCATTACCATGACCATAGAGCACAGAAACCACACATTTTGCAGATGGAGACAATGAAGCACAGAGTAGTTAAGTAACTAACTGCAGGTCTCATAGCTGGGCTGAGATCCCAAGACTCTGTGAGGTCACCCTGTCCACTATTAAAACACACTGCCTCTCTGTTAGAACAACCACCCTGGTGGCCCCAGAGAGAAGGACACCAGGGGTTGCTCTGTCCCTTTGAGCAGAGCATGAAGATCCAGGGTACAATCCCTGCATCGGTTAGCTACTGCTGCATAACAAACGATCCCAACACATGGTGACGTCAAGGCTGGCCTGGGCTCACTCAGACAGCTGTAGTATGGATGGTCCAGCTCATCGGACTGGTAGCCACCTGGCTGGAGGTTGGCCTGGCATCTCCCTAGGTCTTCTCCACATCTCTTACATCCTCCAGGAAGCTGACTTGGTCACATTCTCATGGCAAAGGCAGAGAGCAAGAGATATATGAAAAAGTGCCCATGCTTGCGTGGTTTGGCCAAAGTAAGTCACAGGGCCAAGCTCAGAGTCCGTAGGAGCAGACACTGGCCACAGTCACAGTTACAGAAGGTATGAACAACTGGCTTCTACTACCAGCCACCCACCACAGCCCCTTCTGATAGAGCTCTGTCTTTTTAAGATCGTTCAGGGAGTGTTATAAGGAGGCTTGCCCAACCCTGAATAAGTAAGGAAGTCCGCCTGGTTCTCAATGAGCCAGTGTCTTAATTCAGTCTCAGCACAATCCTGAGAGCTTGAGACTTGAATCCCTTTCTACAGGAGAAGACTGAAGTTGGCAGCCATTCAGCCAGTCACCAAGCTCGAAAGTGGTCAACTCAGTCATTCATTCACTCATCAGTGCTCACTGGGTCACCAAGCTCAGTGCCAGGAGATGAGCAACACCCCACTCCTGGTTGCTGAAGAACACAACCAAGGCTCTGGCTCTGGGGCAGAGGAGCTGCCCTGGGGGCAACAAGGAGCCCTTTGTAACATCCTTCTCCTGGAGAATGAGCCCAGGTACTGTAGGGGGATAGAAGTTGGGCTGCTAATCGCAAGGTCAGCTGTTCGAGTCTACCAGCTGCTCTGAGAAAAACATGAGGCTTTCTGTCCTCAAAAAGATTTACCCTATACAGGGTTGCTAAGAACCAGAACTGATGCCACGGAACACAACCACCACCACCAACACACCCCTGGGGATTTCTTCCCATCAGCCACTAAAGTGCTGAGAGGCCAACCTGAGGTCACACAGAAAGTGCCCAGCAATTACAATGAAAACCGAACTCTTCCATAACCCACACAAACTGTTTCCAGAACACCAGCTTCCTGACTAGTCTGATTTGTACATTATTATTATTACTTTAAAGAGCTTCAAAGAAGTTCTACCTCCCCTGACATCCACTCCTAGAGTTTTCCCTATTCCTTGACCCATCTTAACCCCCTCCCCATTGCAGGATTCTGCACACCTCCCTCCAGACCCCACATCCTTTGCTAGCTCTGACCCCAGTAGCGAGGAGTCCTACCAAAGAGGAGAAGGCATTGCCATGAAAGGGTTAAGCTTTTCAGCCTCTCTTATAAATATTTCATGAAAAATATCTGCCGAGATAACCCCAGACTGTTGATGTCGACATTATTGCACCTGCACATTTTAATTGGTCCGAGAAAGCTAGCCCATAATTGGTGCCTGGAAATTGGCGCAAACCTGACTTGGATGTAAAATGGGAAGATGGGGCTCTTTAGAGGATTTGGCGTTTTAACTCTGACGTGGCCAGGAGATAGAAAAGGTTGGGTGGGAGTCAGAAAGGGAGTCAGGCATGTTCCCTCTCCCACTAGAATGGACCAAGTCCCCAGAGGCTAGTCCAATCTTCTGTCACTCAGGAAGGAGGATGTACACATGGGCTGAGCCCAGGGGACTGGGGATACAGAGGTTAGGAAACCAGGCTTTTAACTTTTGTATGCCACAGACCCCTTTCTGCCTAGGAAAGACCATAGACCCTTTCTTAGAACCATGTTCTTTCATGCGTTTAAATATACATGATGACAAATCAAGTCAATTACAGTTTTAAAGTTTTCTGAAAATGTTTAAATTGGGATAGAGCTATATATGTGCTCCTTTATTAATGCATTAAATTACAAGAGGCAGCGTCAGGTCTGATAATGGCTGTGATTTCAAAGCAGCGATGAGCATATTAAGGGTATTCCCAGCTCTCTGCCACAACGGTAGTAGGGCTTGAAAATATCATGATTTCTAGGGGCCACCAAGTCTCAGCTGCTGTACCTCTAACTGTGGTCCTACAGTTACATTTGAAGGAAGTGCTCCATTTCAGTTAGAGGGCGAGTGAACATCAAACTGTTTTCTTTCCTCAATCAAGTTCAGAGACCTCAGGTTAAGGACCTGGCCCCAGAGACTGATACCAGTTGAGTAGCCTTGTTCTTCTTTAGCCTTGCTTTCTTCATCTACAAAATGGGTTTGGAGGCCAACTGAGTTGGTTTGGAAAACTGCTCTGCTGGTTGACATGTCTTTGGAAAAGCAAGCTGACCTCACTGGTTTCCTGGCTAGAAAAATGGGGATCCTGATCACCCAAACCAGTGATGACTCAGTTGATTTAGACTCATGGAAATTCCATGTTTTCAGAAGTTGATCACCAATCCATTCCTCTAAGGTGTCTCTGGGTGAACTCGAACCCCCAATCTTTCAGTTAGCAGCTGAGTGTGTTAACCATTTGCATCATAGTACCTTCCTGGTGTGGTGCTGTGGTATAATGTGTCAGACTACAAAGTCGTCTGAACTGCAACATAGGTGGTTCAAGTTCACCAGCTGCTCCTTGGAAACCCTATACAGGGTCACTATGGGTTGGAATCGACTTGACAGCTCTTAGCAATACAACAACCTTCCTCATAGAAATCCTGGTGTGGCATTGTAGGATCAGCACTGGACTGCTAACCACCAGATGCTTTTTGGGAACCCTATACAGGTTCACTATGCATCAGAACTGACTCAATGGCACTTAACAACAACCTTTCTCATAAGCTGTTCTGAGGCTTAGATGAGAAGATTCAGACGAAGTGCCTAGTAGAATGTCTAACAGAGACGAAGCCACTACTTCTTATTGTTGTTAAGTGCCATCGAGTCAGTTCCAACTCATCGCAACCCTGTATAGGGTTTTCAAGGAGCAGCTGGTGAGCTTGAACCACCAACCTTGCAGTCCAGCACATTAACCCACAGAACCACACTAGGACTACTAGAGAAGAAATTGGTACTCTGATTTCCAACTCAGTGGAACCGGCAGATGCGACGTCAGCGGGCTCTCCCACCAGACCACACTCAGTACATGTGCATCTTCTGCCCTATCAGACGAACACATCAGTCTGCAGCCAGGGTCTGCTCCAGGACCTGCACATCCTCGCCCGCCAAGCAGCTGTGCTGGAGAAGCCAGACAGAGACCCATGTGGTGACTGTCAAATCTCTGCCTCGGGCAGAAGTGCCACCTTCAGGATTATAAATACACCTCTGCTCTCACACCGTGTGCAGAGGCTCACCCCTTCTACGCCCACAAGGGCCCCGTACACAGACCTCAGGCCTCAGAGAGGACCCCACACTCCAGACAGCCCTCAAAAGCAACAGCTCCATGGGGCAAGGGAGGCCTGGCGCAGTGGGTTGAGGGTTGTTGCTGTTGTTAAATGCCCTTTAGTCAGTTCTCACTCAGTGACCCTGGATAGGGTTTCTGAGGAGTGGCTGGTGGATTTGAACCACCAATCTTGTGGTTACCAATCCAGAGCTTATCGTACAGTGCCACACCAGGACTCCTGGCACACAATAGGTGCTTAAGGGTATTTGCTAAAAGAATGAATTGATGATGGGACCCACCTGGCAGGTAAAGGGGCTAGGAAGAAGCTGCCCCCGTGGAGTAACAACCTCACATACCAGCACCTGATCTGCTCTGTGCTTTCCTTGGCATTGTCCATACTTTGCTCACATGGCTCACTCTGTCTGTATGGTGTGTGGACCCATGACAAGAGGTGTTCAGTAGCTGTGTGTGAACACGACCATGGGAGGAAAGCATAGCCCAGTGTCTGGCAGGAGGGGAGCACAGCGCCTCCCTCAGTGGTTGAATGCTGTTCTCCGGGACTTCTGGAAACTGCCAACCACGGCTATCTACTCTGGGCCAAGGTCTTTAGGCAGGCCAGATGGGCTGGGGGGTTGTGGCCTGTGGCTGGGAGCTAATCAAGGACTGACCCTATGCCTCTGAATGGAAAACCTGGCCACCAGGTTCCTCCCGAAGTTACTCAGGGCATTTCCGCACAGCCTGGGTCACTGTCGGCTGGAGCCCAGCAGAGATGGCATTTTTGAGGTTAGTGCCCAGTGAGATGTCGCGGGGAACTGGAACATTCTTTTGCAAGGGAAATTCTGACAGTGCAGCAAAAGTAAACTGTGCTACCCTATAATTAGATACATATTTATTTTAAAAGGTTGTAATTTCCTACTGGTTTTGCTGCTTGATAAATACAGAGTTGCTTCCCCTCCCTCCTTAACTGCAGCTTAGGAAAAACAAACCCAGGCTTGTACATGAATTGGGTTGCCATGATGTGCTCAGGTAGCAGTTTTCCTTCGAACCCCACCAATGGCAAGAGTAGGGTGGGATGGAGCTGGAGTGAGGCTGGGGTGCACAAGAAGTGGGGGCATCAGACAGCTGGGTGAGATGAGAGTATTCTTTGTCTATGACTCACACGTCCCTCATCTGTGCTTTTATTCACATGCCACCATACTGGCATGACCTCCTCTCTCCACAGCCACATATCAAAATCCTGCCTAACACAGTGGGGCTGAAAGGCCACTTCCTCCATGAAGCCAGCCTGGGTTTCCCTGCCTGCTAAGAGCTCACTCTCTCTGCATTTCTACCACTCATCTCTGACTCCTCTAAGGCAGTTGGCACCATGCATTAGGGTTACTTGGGGAGAAGTCTTTTCTCCCTTTTGGAACCCTGGTGGCATCGTGGCTAAAGTACATGGCTGTTAACCAGAAGGTCGACATTTAAACTCACCAGTTAGTCCTCGGGAGAAAGGTGTGCCACTCCGCTTCCATACAGATTCACAGCCTTGGAAATTCTATGGGCAGCTCTGCCCTGTCCTATAGTGTCAGTACGAGCTGAAATCGACTCACGGCAGTGACTTGTTTTGGGAGCAGTAAGAGTGCTTGGCATCGTCTATCTGCTCGGTAAATATTTACTGATGAGGGAAAGGTTACACGGGTGGCCTGTCCCTGGACAGGCAGATCCTCTTTAGGCTGGACTTTGTGTTCCCAGATCACCTAGTAAGAATCAAACCACTGTCCTGGCTCCTGTCCCCATGAACTCGTCAGGACCACCCCAGGACACTCCAAACCAGTCTCCCAGTCACTTCTTCAAGTTCTAGCAAACTCTTAGGACATTCCAGATGGGTGGGGACTTTCCTCTCTTCAGGTTCTGTCTCTTCTCCCTTGTCCACCAGGCCAGCTCCTACCCATCCATCATTCAAGCCTTGACTCTAACGTTAGCCTCTCTTGAGTTTCCTGAGCAGCTGCCCATTCCTCTTGCTGGGAGTCACTGTGCATACTGGCTCTGACAGCTCCCATTCACCCTGGACCAGGAGGGACTGGGGGATATCTGAGGAACAGATGAGGAGTGAGGGCTGCTTGAAAACTAGGGCTGAATGGTAAAGAGGAGGAATGACTCGTCCATATCTGGGAGATGTGTGAGGTGGTTTTTATATCTGCTGATGCCCTTCCAGGCCCCAGGGCCCCAGGTGGAGGCTTGTGAGGAGAGCTGGAAGGTGACACCCTGGCCTGTCCTTCTCAGGTCAGGGATGAGGATCCCAAGTTCAGGTGAAAGGAGCAGGCTTGTCCAGGGCCACATAATCTATAGAATACACTCCTCCCATGCCCCATGATTTGACTAGTGCCTCAGCTCTGTTTATGAAGGTTCTTCAACATTAGGGGCCTGAACTGGGGGGGCTTGGGGAGAAATTTAACAGGGAGAGAGGGAGGGAGAAGAGATCTAACTTTTTCAGGAAGAGACAGGCGTGTGCTCTTACAGTGCACCTACTTCGTGCCAGGCTCTGGAATGCTCAGCACAGTGCTAAGAGGCAAGTATTTTCACAGATGAAGAAACTGAGGCTTGGTTGCCCCAAATCCCATGTTTGCTACAGCTGGTATTTGAACCCAAACTTAACTAACCCAAAGGATATGAGCTCCCCACTCCATATGAGGTTCCTTCTGTGGAAGGAACCAGAGTCTTGGTAGAGCTTGCTTTCAGACTTGGCCAATTCAGAAGGGAAGCAAATCTGATGCTTTCTCAGGGACCCAGATGCCATCCTGGTTTTCAAAGTGGGGATGAAAGCTGTGAGGTCCCCAAACACTTGAAGGGCCCTACTTCCTTATAGAGCAGGTAAGGCAAGAGGAAGGTGGATGAGACTCGAGGTTGGGGTCTCAGACTCAGAGGATCCCATCCACAGTGTGATGGTCTAACACCAGAGGCAATATAGTCTTGTTGTTGTTGTTGTTGTTGTTGTTGTTGTGAAGTCCCGTCAAGTCAGTTCTAACTCATAGCAACCATGTATAGGGTTTCCAAGGAGCAGTTGTTAAGTTTGAACCTCCAACCTTGTGGTTCAAACTGACCCTGTAGTCCAGTGCATGAACCCACAGCACCATACCAGGACTCCATTAATCGGGGTCGAGTGTCTTGAAGGAGGGAGGTGATTGTCCTGCCAGGCCTCATACTTGAAGAGACCTTGCCTAGTGAGAGGACTGGGGATCACACCACATAAAGGATGAATGGGGGAGACTTAGGGAAAATGACAACTCTCACAGTTACCTCAAGGGCTCTCCAGTGGATGAGCAATTAGACAGAGTCCTCTGAGTCTAAAAGCTGGAGCAAGGACCAGCCGCTGGAAAGTACAGCAAGACATATTTCATTCACATCACTCCTCTTAACGGATGAGAGGCTGCCTTGCAGGGAGTAAGGCCTCCGTCACTGGAGGCATTCAAGTGAGATGCTAAAAGGAGATTATGCTGTATGAAATTCTGGGCAGGCCAGGTGCTCCCCCTCTGAGAACAGAGGAGGATGTCTGGCTCCAGTTGACCCTTTGGCTCCATTGCTATTTTGAAGATTGTTAAGACAATACATGAGTACATTGTCATTTTTATTAGGTGCCACTGGGTCAAACCCTACTCGTAGTGGCCCTGTGTGACAGAGTAGGGTTTTCTAGTCTTTAGAGAAGCAGATGGCCAGGTCTTTCCTCCCATGCTTATTTACCTGCTAAACATTTAGATGCCTTGACCTTCAGAATCAAGGATTTCTCCTGAAAGTAGTTTCTGGAAATCTGCAGTTCAAGGTGATTTTGACCTGCAGTTAGGTTTGAGAAATAATGTCTATGTGATCAGGGTGGGGAGAGGGGCAGCAACATCCCTCATCCCCTCCCCCATTCCTATCCCAAACATTATGGAGATACTCGGTGCCTCCACTCAGCCCTCTGGCCTCTTAACCCCAGGCCCCAGCAGGGCTGTAGGACAGGATGTGCTGACAGGCTGAGGCAGAGGTCAACCTTGGTGGCTGATCCATTTCCATCATGATCCTCTGAGGACATGGGTACCAAGTCCTGAGATTGTCTGCCCTGGAATACAGGGTGATGAGAAGCATCCCTCAGGTCTGGACAATTTCTCTGGTGTGTTTGCCAGTGAAAAGCAGGCAGGCCAAGGCGATTAACAGAGGAATCACGCAAAGCTATGCTCTCTGGGCACCAGGAACTGCCTGGCATAGAGGAAGCACAGAGGTTGTGAAAACTCATTCTGCCAATACCATTTCCCTTTGCTCTTATTTCAGAAATGTGGAGCGCTGGCAGGAGGGGAGACAGACATGAAGTTCCTCAAAACGTTCTCGGGAAAGGCAAAATGAAGCCAGAGAGCCAGTAATTGGGGAGCTGGCGGGCGAACTGTGAGGCTGATTGAAAGCACATGCCTTAACCCGTCTGGACACAGAGGGGATGCTGAAAGTGAAGGGAGGGAGGGAGACTCCAGACAACCTGGAAAAAAATGGAATAGAGACAGAGACCCACAAAGATCAGCTCCCACATTACCCTGAGCACCCAGGTGAAGCGAGGTCAGGAGAATGCTACTGAGACCCAAAGAGCCAAGACTCCTCTATCAAAGAGAAATACCGGATCATCCAATCCAGGGACAGTCAGTGCCCAGGCCAGGGTGGTCTTTGCAAAGACTAGCAGGGAGAGTCTGCTGTACTGCGGTGGCTTGTATGTTCCTGTGATTCTGGAAGCTATGCCACCGGTGTTATTTCAAGTACCATCAGAGTCAACCATGATGGATGAGTTTCAGGGGACTAAGAAAAACGGGGAAGAAAAACCTGGTGGTGGTCTTCTTTTGAAAATTATTAGCCAGTGAAAACATTATGCATAGCAGTTAACACAGTGCCGGGAGGTGACTGCCACAGGCTGGGAAAACTACCCTCATCATCCTATTGGCTGCAACTCATAGCAAGCCTACAGGACAAAACAGAACTGGCCCATGAGTTTTCAAGATTGTAAATCTTTACAGAAGCAGACTGCCACATCATTCATTCTCTGGGGAGCAGCTGGTGGGTTTCAACCACCAACCTTTCCGTTTGCAACCAAGCGCTTTAACCACTGTGCCAGCAGGGCTCCTTCTCAGCTTGAAAGGCACTCAAAATACAACGGGAGAAGAGCTACCTCCTCAAAACAGAGTCTGCCTTAATGACCTGGATGGAGTAAAACTTTCAGGACCTTCATTTACTGATGTGGCACTATTTGAAATGAGAAGTAACAACTCCAAACATCAATGACTAATCAGAGCATGGAATGCACAAAGTATGACTCAAGGAAAATTAGAAGTTGTTAAAAATGAAATGGACCACTTGACGATCGATAGCTTAGGCATTAGTAAGCTGAAATGGACTGGTCTTGGCCATCTTGAATCTGACAGTCCTCTGGTCTACTATTCTGGAAATGACAAACTGATGAAAAACAATGTCACAATTGTTGTCAAAAAGAACATTTTAAGATCTATCTTAAATTAGAGCATTATCAGGAACTGGATAACATCCATACACTTACAAGAAAGACCAGTTAAGATGACTATTACTCAATTTACATTGTTATTGGTTAGTGCTGTTGAATTGTTTCCCACTCACATCAACCTTACGTTCAACAGAATGAAAGCCAGCCCTATCCTGCGCCATTCTCACAACTGTTGCTACAATTGAGCCCATTGTTGTAGCCACTGTGTCAATCCAGCTTGTTAAAGGTCTTCTTCTTTACAGCTGACCTACTTTACCAAGAATGATTGCTCTCTCCTGATGTCCCAAGTACGTCAGATGAAGTCTTGCATTCTTGCTTTTAAGGAGCATTCCGGCTGCACTTCATTTAACACAGTTGTTCATTCTCTGGCATTCCGTGGTATATTTCATACTCTTCTCCAACACCATAATTCAAAGGCATCAATTCTGGTCAATCTTCCTTATTCATTGTCCAGTTTTCACATGTATATGAAATGATTGAAAATACCACAGCTTGGGTCAGGCACACCTCAGTTCTCAACAGAACATCTTTGCTTTTTAACACTTTAAATAGCTTTTTTGTAGCAGATTTGCCCAACGCAATACTTTGTTTTTCTGACTGCCACTTCCATGGATGTTAATGATGGATACAAGTCAAACTAATTCCTTCAGAACTTCAATAGTTTCTCCATTTATCATGATATTACTTATTGGTCCAGTTGTGAGGATTTTTGTTTTCTTTATGTTGAGGTGTAATCCATACAGAAGGCTGTAGTCTGATCTTCACCATTAAGTAGTGCAAATCCTCCTCACTTTCCGCAAACAATGTTATATCCTCTACATATCGCAGGTTGTTGATGAGTTTTATACCAACCACTAATGCAGTCTGAAACCAATCAAAGAAAGACTTGGAGTTAGAAACCAAAAAGGAGGAACACAGTTGGCATTTCTCAAGTTGAAAGAACTGAGAAATTACAAGTCTCAGGTTGCGATATTGATGAAATCCGTGAGCAAAATATTGAACAAAGCAAGAAGCATCAAAGGAAGATGGGGGGGAAAAAAACAGAGTCATTGTACCAAAAAGAATTGGTTGATCTCTAACTATTTCAGGAGTTAGTATATGATCAAAAACCAATGGCATTGAATTAAAAAGTCTGAGCTGTATGGAAGACTTCTTAGCAAAAAGCAGGGCTCTAGGAATTGACAAAAAACAAACTGAAATGTTTCCACTAGCAGAGGCAATGATGGAAACATTCAGTCATCTACATCAAGAAATTTCTAAGACAACAAGCTGGCCAACCAACTAAAATAGATCCATATCTGTATCCATTCCAAAGAAAAATGATCAAACAGAATGTGGAAATTATCAAAGAATATCATTACTATCACACACAAGTAAAACTATACTGAAGATAATTCAAATACAGTTACAGTAGTACATTGAAAGAGAACTACCAGAAACTCAAGGCAGATTCACAAGAAGACAGAGAATAAGGAATAACATTGCTAATGTCTGATGGATCTTGGCTGAAAGCAGGAAATGCTAGAAAGATGTTTACCTGTGTTTCATTGACTAGGCAAAGGCATTTGACTGTGTGGATCATAACAAAACATTGTGAAGAATGGAAATTCCAGACGCTTACTTGTACTTACAAAACCTATACATAGATTGAGAGAGAGTTATTCAAACAGAACAAGGGGATACTGAGTGGTTTAAATTCAGAAACAGTATATGCCAGGCTTGTACCCTTTCATATTCATACTTCAGGCTAAACAAATAACCCAAGAAACTGGATTATATGCAACGCTGCATCAGGATTGGAGGAAGACTAAATTTACTTGATGAAAGAGATGAGGATGTGAAGTACTGATTGATAAAGGTCAAAGATTACAGCCTTTAGTATGGATTGTACCTCAACATAAAGAAAACAAAAATGTCCACAACTTGACCAACAAACAATATCATGGTAAATGGAGAAAAGATGGAAGTTGTCAAGGACTTCATCTTACTTAGATCCACAGTTAACACTCATGGAAGCAACAGTCAGGAAATCGGAGTATTGCACCGGACAAATTGGCTGCAAAAGATTCCTTTAAAGTGTTAAAAAGCAAAGATGTTTCTTTGAGATCTGAGGTTAAATGCATATGAAAGCTGGACAATGACTAAAGACCGACGAATTGATGCCTATGAATTATGATGTTGGAGAAGAACCCTAAATATACCATAGACAGCCAGAAGGATGAATACATCTATCTTGGATGAAGTGCAGCCAGAATGCTTCTTAGAAGCAAGGATGATATCAACAGAAATACTCTAATTTGATAGCTTTAAGAACCAGAAATTTATTCTTTCAATTTAGGAGGCAAGAAGTCCAAATTCAGAGCACTGGTTCTGGAAAAAGGTTTTGTCTCCTTTCAGCATTGCTAGGCCCAGCATTCCTTGGAGTTCTCCATGTGTTTTGGCATCCCTCTTCTTCTGGATCTAGAAGTTTCACAATGTAGGGACCCCAGGCCCAAAGGACACACTCTACTCCCAGATTTTCTATCTTGGTGGTAATAGGTCTCTCCTGCTCTGCTCAAGTCTATCTCTTGTAAGATAAAAGGTGTTGCATGTCACACCCTTGGGAATCTCCATAAATCGCCGGGATGGTGATATAGTTCACCCTTAATCCTCATTAGGAGTCCTGGTGTGACACCGTAGGATAAGCATTGGACCACAAGGTTGTTTGAACTGCAAGGTCAGCAGTTCAAATTCACAAGCCGCTCCTTAGGAACCCTATACAGGGTACTATGAATCGGACCTGACTCCACAGCTCTTAACAACAACAATCCTCTTATTGGTTGATCACATCAAATCCCATCATAGGGGATAGCTACATCTCAACTGCCAAACCACTGAGAAGCCTGATCCAGTCAAGTTGACACAAAACCTGAACTATCACCGATAGCAAGACTTCATCTGATGTACTTTGGACACGTTGTCACAATGTGTCACAATGTGTCACAATTCCAGGACTCAGCCTTCACTCGGCTCATTCCCTCACCTAAACCGTCCACCATTAGACCTTGCCCTTTCTACTTCCTAACCAGTTCTCAAATCCACCTACTTGTCATAACTCCACTATTACCACCCTCGTCCACAGCACCATCGCTTACCTGGCCTCCCTGCTTCATCTCTTCACTCCCAACCATCTACTACTCTTCACTCAGCTGCCTGAGCTGTCTTTTTAGAACAAAGATCTGGTCAAGTCCCTTCCTCCTAGAAAGCTTCCCACAGCTTCCCATTGTCTGCAGGATAAAGTCCAAACTGCTAAGCAGTGCTTATTAGATCCTCCATGATGGGACCTGCTTGCTTAATCCTGCCTCCTGTCACTGTCCCCTAGAAGAGCCCCCACTCTAGTCATCTGTGCTCCTTGGGACTCCCTCCCTGCAAAGTGCTGTCCTATACCTCCCCGGCTTTGTCCATGCTGTTCCACTTATGTGAATTTCCCCCCACTCTTGCCAGTCGGTGGCACTTTTCCTTCAAGGCATAAGCCAGGCATGGCCATCTCTGGGAAGTTTTCCTTAACTGTGCCTGCCCACCTCCAGGCAGAAATCCCCACCTCCCAGCCTTCAAACCAGTCTGCACATCTGTCCACACTGTGTTTTAATTATGTGTTGGTTTGTCTGTCTGGGCTAAACTGTGAGCATGTGAGTCCTTTAAGTAAGGACCACGATCTGATCTTTCCCATCACCACTGCCCCTAATTAGAGCTCGTTGAGTATGTCTGAGATGAAAGCAGACATGCAAGCCAGGTAGATGGTGATGAGAGACAGGATTATAATGAGAGCTGCATGGAAGAGGGAGGGAGGGCTCAAAGGCTTATTGGAAGAGGTGGCATTAGAGAGGGGTCCTAAAGTGTGGGCAATGTTCCAACAGGCAGTGGTGGGGAGAACAGAGGGGGGCTCGGCCATTCATTGGCTGAGATCAAAAGCAGGCTTGTGACTGACTTTAGGGGCTTCCAGCTCTAAGGTACCTTCCAGATATAGGAGCCTGGGATCTGAATTCCCAGGGCCAACTGCCTTTCCAGCAGGCTATCAGAAGAAGTCCATGTGGTCATTTAAATACTTTGGCCAGATTCCCAATTGTTCTGAGCAATGTCCTTGACTCAGCTTTCATCTTCGTCCCACTCAAGCAGTGGTCCTTTCCCACTCCCTTATTTTATCCTTTCTAGGTTCAAGGCCTGCAAGCCGCTGGAAGACCACCAGGCCTTGGGGGGAGCCCAGACTCAGGAAGGCCTTTCCTGTTGCTTCCTGAGCCCCTGTGTTCTTTGGGGCCGTAGGAAGACTGAGGAGAAGATAGTTTCCATGCTAAGAATGTGTTTGGATGTGTTGACAAGGTCTCATAGCAACCAATGGCTTCAACAAGTGTCCCCAGAAACCCACATTCAAACAAGAAGGCGTATTCTCTCCCAAATTGGTTCATCTTTTCCAGAAGCTGGACTGTGTGCTAGGGGTCTAGCCACACACATGTGCAATTAGAAATCAAACAGTCATGCCCCTGTACTGAATGGCCTCAGGGGTTTAGTTGGGACTGAAACTCAGTGAGCACACCTGGGACGTAAGAGATCTATCTTGGGAGGTAATTCGGTGTCGTTTCCATTAAAACAAAGAAAAACAAAATCGACAAAAAAACACACACCAGAAAACAGAAAAGGAAAATATTTCAAGGTAGAAGGGTCAAGTTGAATGGACTGAGAAATGATGGTACAGTGTTTCCAGACCCCACTCCTGGGAGGCAGGGAGGGGAAGAGGAGGGAGTGGGGGAAAAGTCAGAGAGAGGAGTGGACGGACATTTTTGGAGCACCTACGTGCCAGGCTCTGAGTTTTGCCTACATTGAGAAGCCAAAGGGCACAGTCATTAAGACTGGGACACCAGGGCCAGTCCACTAGGTTCAGTTCGGGCACTGTCCTCTCCATGTTGTGTCCATGGGCTCTGCACCACCACCCTGAGAGTCTGTTTTGTCAGCAGTGAGGGTTAGCAGGATTCGATGAGCACTTAACGTGTCAACATTTAGAACCCAGACTGGCACACAGTAAATTCATCCATGGTGCTTGTTCTATGCATTTATTTAATCTCCACAATAATCTCTGAAAGACTGTAGTAATAACTGACTATAAGACCCAGCATCAAGGCAGAGGTCAAATAGACCCTCCCTTCTCCAACTTCTCCTGATGTTAGCCAATCCCCCATGAACTCTTTCACTACTGGAGCCTGTAATTCCTTAACAGCTCATGGAAACAGTGTAACTGTAATAAGAACTTTCATAATAGACAAGGACAGAAACAGAAACGAAGATATGCAAAAGGTGAGGTTTGAGGGCCTGGAGGGGTAATGCTCAAGGGGGTCTCCATTATCCTCTCTGAAAACCAATGTTCATCAGTCTCCCCCGGAGGGGACTTTCACACAGGAGAGTCAGTGACGTCACTTGGTGAGCTCAGCTAAGGGTCCCTCCTCTCAGCAATTGGCAAGGATTCCATCTTTGCATTTGGCTGCTTCTTTCTGTCTGGGTCTGTGCAGCATCTCTGTTCCTGTGCCATTGTGGCAGCTGCCTCCATCCCAGGTTTACTTGGTCTGGAAGGGTCCCTAGGACACAGTCTTCTCCTGGCTCTACTGCGTCCGGAAGTCCCATCTGAGGCTCCATGCTCTAGAATTTGTAAAGGCTAGCTCATGTCACACCTTGTGAATTCCAAGATGAACTCCCTAAGCCATCCAGGTGGCACACCAGCTGATTACTGCAATCTACTTATGTGGATAATGAACAGACAGATCTCTTGCAGACTTATTTTGACCAGTTATTTTAGGAGAATTACAAACCTGGGGTCAGAAAGGCCATATAAACAAATCCACTGAGCCACAGGTACCTTGTATTCCCCCTCAGTTTTCAGATAGGAAAACAGGCAGAGAGAAAGAGAGATTCCCCACACAGGTCACACAGGTGGGAAGAGGCGGGGTAGGACTCAACTTCAAGTTACACTGGCCTCATTCTGCCTTGATGTCTGTGTTTGGAGCCTACGCTGCTTCTGGTTCTGGGACTCAGTCCTATAGTGCAGCTCTCACCTGTGTTTGACAGGTGACTCCCAGGTGAGGGCATTCATGGAGCAGAGAGGGCCTGCTGAGAGGAAGCCCCACTCTATGCTTCCTATAGATGTAGGAATCACAGGCCCCAAGAATCCTTCTGCTTCTTCCTCATACCCTCCAGGGCTTCTCACCTGGTAGAACAGATAAACCAGTAGACTGGGAGCCAGCAGACATGGATTCCTGCCCCATCTTTGCCACTAATCTTCTGTGTGACCTTAGGCAAGTCACTTTTCCCATCTGTAAAATAAAGGGGTTAGATTCAACCATTCCGAGATCTCCAAGAATCTAAGTTGACAATTTTGAGAATCTGAGTGGCACATATTAAGATGAAAAATAGTGTTTCAGCCAGTGGACCACAAGGAGAAGTAATGGCCCATCCGCTAAGTGCCCCTTGGAAGCACATATAGTTTAGTGCACATCATAAATTCAATAGGCTTTGAGAAAAGTTCTGAGTGAGTGTGGAGAGACCACTATTTATTGTCCACACCTCAGGCCCTGGCTTGAGGCTTCTACAAACAAAAGCTGATTTCTCCACAGCAACCTGGTGACCTTGGAACTATCGGCAATGTTACTGTGCAGAGAGAGGAGCCTGAAGCTCAGAGAAGTCAGGTTTGACGGTATGAAAGACCTTTGAACCCAGGTGTTATTGACTCATTAGAAGATCCCAAGAAAACAACATAGTCCCAGCAAACTGGATTCTGTAACTCATTGGAACTGTCCTAGAGAACTCAGGGGAAGTTTTTGTTGTTGGAGGTGTGTTGTTGTTTTGAAAGCAGCTTGCCTCCACAAGTCTCCTTCTGCAAAGTGATGACAGGGTGTATTGTCGTAGTTGATAGCTCAAAACGATGACAACTTAAGAGCAAACCAAGCCTAACCAGGACCCTCCTGTCTGAATCCTTAGTGCATGGCAGGCCGACTTCTTTCCAAGTCAGGCACCCTTGAGCGACTTTCCCCACTCCCCTCCTGTCTCCCATTCTCTGTGGTTCCCTCCTTCCATCTGGGTTTCTTCTTTGCAGGTGGTTTACCAGCTATCCAAGGTGCAAGCTAGCTAGCCCAAGTGTCCAGCCTGGAGCTATGGCACCTCCCACCTGAGGTCAGTCTCTGCTGACAGTGAGGCACAAGTAGCCCTGAGCTTTGGAGTCAAACATGCACTGTATTAATCATGTGATCCTGGATAAGCCACCTCACCTCCCCAGCCTTCAGCTTTTAGGTTTGGAAAACACAGGGTGACGTTTCCTTGAAGAGCCATGTACAGATAGAATGAGCACAGAGCTCCTTGCTCTGGATTTCACGGAATCACCCAAGGGGCTGCTGGGAGGAGAGGGAGGCTGTGGGGAGAGGCAGGCCAGGGGTGGGAGAGGTCAGGGTAGATCTGGGACTCTCCTGGTGTTTATGCCGGCAGGGTTTGGCCTGTGATTTGGGATGGAGGAATGGTATCTGCAACTTAAAGTTAGTATAAAGATAGCTGTTGTTGTGAGGGCACTTGGCTCTCAGTGGGGACGTACATGTTAGTACCTCCCTCTTTTCTTAATCTTGCCTCCCCCACAAACCCCCTCTCCCTGCACTCTCTCCTCTGGTAGTCTTTATTAGATGGCTCAGCTGAACCCCAAACCCAGTGTACATAGACAAGGCTGCAGGAGGAGGATGACAGGCTTTCAAAACACCAAGTGAATCACCACAGGTGTGGCATCAACAGTGGGGGGTGGGGGTCAAAGCAGCTGTGACCCAGATATAATGTGTTACCGATACCTCAACTACAGCTCCAGGCTGAGCACCGCCCCTCCGGCAAAGAGCATCCAAGAACAAGGTGCCAAGCCTCCCCCATGCTCCATTCACACCAGGCTTCCTCCTCCTCCAGAAGGTACAACCCCAAAGGGAGACAGCAAGAATCTGAGATACCTGAAGGGTCACAAGAGGTGGGAGGGCCTGAGTGTGCGGACCCGGCTGCTTCTGCAAATGAGCTGGATCCCGCCCGACTGTAATGCCCCAAGAAGGATTAGAACCTACCACCAACCCTGCCCACATTTCACTGGTAATGTGTGAAAACCCATGACCTTCGCCAGAGAGCAGCTTGGCAACTGGAGCCACAGCGCCACCTTCAGGCTTATTTCCACCTTGCACTTTCTCTCAGAAGGCCACTTGGCCACAGAGAAATATGCCAGGGGGAGAAGAGCTCAAATCAAATTCACTAACCCTGCGAGGCGAGGCGTTGCTAATGTGCTCAGACAGGCGAGCCTGGGGTGGAGAGAAAGACTGGGATCAATAAGGGCACTGAAGCAGGTGTCAGGACCTTGCTTCTGGCACGAAACATGCAGCACTGGAAACCAATCTCTTATTTTAGAGATGGGGAAACTGAGCCTCAGAGACCTCACAGTTATGTCTCGACTTTGATGGCTGTTGATTGTGCACTAACTTTACTGTGTAAGAGACAGTCACCAAAGGCCTGCAGCACACACTGGAGAAGGAGCAGCTCCTTGTCAATGAGAAAGGCCAGCAGTAGAGCCGACTTTAGAGATGGCAGCTCCGGAGACATAGGGAAAGGTCTCTCTACTCTCATGGTGGACATATCCACTGTCAATTCTGACTTCCAGAGATCCTTTAGGACAGAGTTGAACTGCTCGACAGTTTACAAGGCTGTCATCTTTGCGGAAGCAGACGGGTTCATCTTTCTCCTGCAAAGCAACTGGTAGGTTTGAACCACCAAACTTTGGGGTTCACGGCACATGCTTAACCCACTGTGCCACCAGGGCTCCTTTACTATAGACATTGTTGTTAAGCACCATCGAGTTGGTTCCAACTCACAACCACCCTTATGTAGGGTTTCCGAGGAGCAACTGGTGAGCTGGAACCACCTACCTTGCCGTTCAAACTGACCATGTAATCTGGTGCTTATCCTACAGCGCCACACCAGGACTCTAACCATAGACACCAAGGGGTCTATTTCACAGGATTTGTTGACCTTCCTGCATATGCACACACTCACCCTCTCCTTTGGCAAATGCTCACAGATGATCTGGTGAGCCTTCCCTAACCCCTGCGAAGCAAGTCAGCCCTTTCTGTCTTGCACCACCGGCGATCACAGATGGAATCCTCCTGTACTATAAAGGTTTGTGTGTCTCTAGATGACCGAAGTCCTAGTGTGGCACTGTAGGATCAGCACTGGTAAGTTCAAACCCACCAGCCACTCCTTAGAAACCCTATACTGGGTTACTATAAGTCAGAACTGACTTAATAATAACAACAATAATACAGATGGCCAGAAACAAGACTTTACTTCCCAGTGTCTCCAAAGTCTAAGTCAGAGCCAGGTAGGGTTAGGAAACTCCGGATGGATGGATGGGTGGATGGATGGATGGATGGATGGATGGATAGATGGATGGAGAGACGGGGTCCAATGAGGTAAGGCAGGGAACTACTCTTTATACTGTAGAACGAGAATGGCATCTGGTTTTCAGGAGGCCTACAGCTAACAGCTAAGAACCAATAGATCTGTTTTGGAAGAAGTGCAGCCAGAACGCTCCTTGGAGGCCAGGATGGCTAAGCTTCGTCTCTCATACTTAGAACATATTGTCAGGAGGGAACAGTTGCTGGAGAAGGATGTCATGCTGGGTAAGATGGAGGGTCAGAGAAAAAGAGGAAGACCCCCAATGAGATGGATCGGCCAGGTGGCATCATTGATGGCATCAAGTGTAGCAGAGGTAGTGAGGTTGGCCCAGGATCGGACATTGTTTCGTTCTGCTGTGCATGGGGTTGCTGTGAGTCGGTTCCGACTCGATGGCACCTGACAACAACAACAACAACAGCTAACAGCCTCTGATTTGAAGCCAAAGTTCCAAAACCAAGAGTGTCTATGCCAAGAAAATGTGCGTTGACAACATCTCTGAGCACCCTCCTCCTGACTACCCAGGGAGCCTGTTCTAGACACAGTTCCATGGAACTGAGCAAGAATCACCTGGACAGTTTGTTAAATGCAGGTTCCTGAGCCTTGGCCACAAAGATTCTGATTTTGGGGTTGGGCCTAGGAATCTGAATTTTCCTTGAGCACTACCCAAGGGACTCTGGTAAACAGGCAACTTTGACAAGCACTCAGTGAAGAGAACTGGCATGCAGGAATATGCCAGAAATTGCCTTTGCTGATTGGCCCATCCAGAGAGGGTAAGCAATGACCCCCCAAAGTCCCAGAGACATAAGTGGTAGGAACAATGCACAGAGTCCTCAAACAGCTAGAAGCCCAGAGGGAGAGGAGGTCCTCTGATCGTCACCTCTGCCCCCATCCCCATGCTGCCATAACAGGGCTCTCCTTGTACGTCCAGAGCCCAAAGTGGCAGGGCTTACTCATGTTTACCAAGACAGAGAAGCCAGCAGCTGTTTTCAGTGCCTGTTTCTACCTAAACACAGCTCTTGCTCCCAAATACAGGCTCTGCCAGCAAACATGACCAGACCTGGAACATTAGCCACAGTTGTTTTCCGGCTGGAAGAGGTTCAAGGATGATGGCAGGACCAGAAGATCGTTCTGAACTGCAGAACAGCCAAACATCCTGGCAACCACTGAGTGGGCAGGCAGCCCTCACAGGCCAGCTGGTGAGCGCCTGAAAAGGAGAGAAAGGGACCATTGGAAGACAAACAAAAACAGAGTGTCACCCAAACCTTTGCTTGTCTCTGTGGCCCAAAAATAATGACGGTCCAGATACACTGGCCCTTTTGTGAGCCCCTACTACGTGCCTGTCACTCAGTTATAGGGATAGGTGATGAGCATATAGTAGGTGTGCCTGAGTGATAGCAGCTTAATGTGCTATCTAAACAAAGATTCATCAGGCTTTTGTGAGCAAGTCTGAGTTCACCAACGCACCGCCTTCTCCACACACAACTAAGTCATCACAGTGGATCCCAGCATGACTGTGACTATCAGAGAGTTAGACAGGCTATGTTGAGAGGAGGTAGGATCTCTACAAAATACCTTCATCTCAAACATTATCATGCCTGTCCATTTTTAATATTTCTTTCCTTCTTTATCCTGTCTTTACTGTCTTCACCTCTATTGTACATTCCCTAACTCTAGCATCATCTAGCATGAAGGAACTCTGGTAGGGCAGTCGTTACAAGTTGGCCTGCTAACCTCAAGGTGAGCAGTTCAAAACTGCCAGCCATTCCACCGGAGAAAGATGAGGCTTCCTGCTCCTGTAAACTTTTATAACCTCAAAAACCCCATCTAGGGTCACTATGAGTCAGAACCAACTCCACAGCACATAACCAACCAATCCCCATTGTGTGCCAGGCCCTATATCTGGTGCTTTATAGAGGTGTCTTACTGATCTGGTTGATCTTTACAATCATCTGTTAAATGTCATCTTCACAAGAACTGGTAACTATGGTCATTATGCCCATTGCACAGATAAGGAAACTGAGGACCAGGAAGGTAAAGTGACACAGTCAGAACTTCAGTTCAGGTTTCTTTGCTTCATCCAGACTTCCTTGGAGCCAGCTGGGCAGTGCCTGAGGCACACTTCAAGCTTCACTCCTGCCTTCCTCTGTCAAAATTGCCTTGCCCGGATGGTCACTGAGCAGAATCCTTTGTTTCTTCACACCCATCTCATAGCCACTTCTTCCCCCAGACCCTCCTAGATCCCAGCAGGATTGGAGAAGTTCATTGTCTACTTTCATAGCATATGACTTGGACTTGCAATTGCTGGTTTCCATGACAATGCCTCCAACTTCCAGTCCCTGTCCTCCAACCCCCACCTGCTTCAGCTCATTCAGATCTTTTAGGAGGTTCCTTTGGTGAGTTGCACATCCCTACCAGGGGCTCAGGGTGCAATGTTCCTGCAAATGCACTGGAAATCAGCTGGAAGCTAGGTTTCAGATCCGGTTCTGAAGCAAATTTTCTATATGATCATGTGAACATGGCCAAGTCACTGAACTGCTCTGGAGCCCAGCTTCCAGCTGTAGATGGGAGGGAGATGGGACAGATGATCTCTGCATCTCATTGGCTCTGTGAATGCCCTTAATGAGTAATGAGTGGAGACCACCTAGGTCTTTAAAGGTTAAAGGTCCAAGTGGCTGTAAGGTGCCTTCCTGAGAGAGACTGAGCAGTTCCATTGGAGCAGGGAGAGATCCACTGGATGGGTCAGATGAGGGGACTTGAATGTCAGGAAAGGATTGTAAGGCTGATTTGCTAAGCAGTGGGGAGCAGGAGGAAGACAGGAAATGGGGGCCGGGGACCACTCATCTGGCACTTCTAAGGTGGATGATGCCAAAAGCTGCCTGGGGACACCACTCAGGGCCTGCTCCCTGTGGGAAACCTGGTTGTCTTGAGAGGAGGGTCTGGGTCAGTTTGAGAAGCAGGGACTAAAAGAGAAATGATGTCAACTTGGGGCAGGAAGGAACAGGGAAGGCAAAGATAGCTCTGAGCTTGAATCCAGAGATGGGTGGGTTCAATGACATCCAATGATGTGGAGTAGTCATAAGCCTGATGCCAAGGGGACAGGAACCACAGAGTAGGAAGAAGGGAAGCAAGGCCTGGGTTCGAGTCTTGGCTACTGCCCCATACCTGTAGCAGGTCACGGTTCACTGAGGCTGTCTTTTCTACAGTGAAATGTGCATAGAATCTGGGCGACCTGACAGGGAGTATGGGACACAGAATGCCTCCACATGGTAAGCCTCAATTGGTTCTATTATATTGGCTATGGATTAATCAAGAAACTGTGGTAGCATAGCGGATTACACCTGGGCTGCTAACCGCAAAGTCACTAGTTTGAAACTACTAGTGGCTCTGTGGGAGAAAGATGAGGCTTTCTGCTCCTGTAAAGATTTACAGCCTCAGAAACCCTGTGCAGGGTCACTATGAGTCAGAAGTGACTCCACAGCACACTACCACCACCAGCGGCTAATCAAGATTTATCGTACAACATAATAACAATGTTGTTGCTGTTGTTATGTGCCGTGGAGTCAGTTTCGACTCATAGTGCCCTTGTACAGAGTTTTCGAGGCTGTAAATCTTTACGGGAGCAGAAAGCCTCATCATTCTCCTGTGGAACAGCTGGTAGTTTTGAACTGCTGACCTTACAGTTCACAGCCCAATTCATATAATAACAATTGTTGTTGTTGTTGTTAAGTGCCTTCAAGTCAGTTCCGACCCATAGCGACCCTGTACAGGGTTTCCGAGGCTGTAAATCTTTACAGGAGCAGAGAGTCTCATCTTTCTCCTGCGGAACGGCTGGTAGTTTCGAACTGCTGACCTTAAGGTTCGCAGCCCGATTCATAACCACTACGCTACCAGAGCTCCAGTGACCGTTTGTTGACCACATACCAAGTACCAGGTTTCTACTCACGATCTGATTTCTCCTCATAAGACCCCCTGCAGTATGGACGGCAACACTGATAACCTGAGATTTCGTAACTAGAAAGTGGTCACCACTGAATAAGCTCCTAGAAGCAGTCCTGGTGGTACTTGACTGCTAACTGAAAGGTTTGAGGTTCAAACCCACCCAGCAGCTCCGCAGGAGAAAGACCTGGTGAGATGTTTCTGGGCAAGAAAACCCTATGGGCAGTTCACCTCTGTTACCTAGGGTCCCTGTGTGGTCAGAATCAACTGGACAGCCCCTACCAACAATAGCAGGTAACAGGTACTGTTTGGGCCTGTCAGATAACCCAATGCAGCTACCAGGCCACAAGAGAAGCTGGTCCCTCTGAGCTATTTGTTCTAGGATTCTATTCTCTCTGCCCTGAACATTAACAGACAGAGGACAAACACCTCCTGGTGTGATGTGACTCGGTTTCTCTTCCAGCTGGGCACACTGGGAAAGGATGTCAAGCCTTAAGACCATTGTTCCTGATTGCCCGCTGCACCCGCCCACCTGCCTTTTATCCCACTTGGCTGGGTGCTATTATTCAGCTTGGAGCCATCACAGGGAGCTGCAAAGCAGTTAATTACAGAAGTATAATCCCCTTCTTCACAAGAAGCTGATCTTCTAGGGTTACGAGAAGATAAGATTTATGCCTCTTTCAGTTCCTTTATTCTCTCATCAACATAGATTCATATTTCAGTTTCCTGCATTGGAAACAAAAAGGAAACCTGCTCAGCCCGCTGCTGCTTGAGAGAGATAAATTAGGCTACACAAAGAATCAGTCCTATAAACTCAATCTCTTTCCCTTCCTTTCATGTTTGTGATTATAAACAGAGTCAAGGGCAGTTGAAATAGATCCCTCTGCCTGCCTGCCTTGTCCTCCTCCTCCAAGAAAGGACACAAATGCCAAGATAGCAATCTGCGTGGTCCTGGGCAAAGAGGAACACAGGCCCCCCGTGATTTGACGCCATCGGAAGAGTTCTGTCTTCAGTCACTCTAGTCACGAAATCGTTTCAAAAGGCCACCGAGAGAAACTGCCTGCCACGCCGCTTTCATTTTTTAATGGCAATGTGTGTAGTGCTATTTGCTCAAAATAAAGGGCCCTTCGATCTTGCGGGCTGTGCTGCGGAGCTGTGCCAGGGCCCCCAGCCAGCTTCACAAGTGTGTGGACATGGGTCACTGGCAGATCAGACTATGGAACACGGCCAGGTTCACAGCTCTAGGGGCTGAGCCCGGTCATTTCTGAGAGAAAAGGCCCACTTACTGTGAACAGTCCCCGGTGAAATGACATTAGCCTTCTAAAGAGGTTCGGGGTGAGTTTTGATGATGATGATGATTGTTGCTGGTACTGAACCAGCTTTGTGGCTTTTTAGGGCTTCCCTGGAGGTATTAACTGTGAAGAGTTCAATCCGCAGATGAGCAACAAGGGGGCCATAGGAAGGAACTGATTTGCCTAAGGAAACAGGAGCATGTTTGTGGCCACACTGGGAGGCAGACAATCTGATTACAACAGTAGGTCAAGCACTTACCAGCAATGCTGGGTATCATCTCAACAACAACCAAGAAGAAAATATCATTAGCCCCACTTAGGGGTACTGTTGTTAGCCACTGTCAAGTTGACCCCCAACTCACGGAGACCCCACATATAACTGAAGGGAACCATGGGAGGTGAGAATGCTACTGCTGAGCTACAAAGGCCTCCTGACCCTGCTGGTCAGGTGCAGAGGAGGCGAGCCTGTCCACTACCCAGCAAGTGGCTAACTCCAAAGCCCTCTGCTGATCGCCTTGCCAAGGTACTCCTCTCTGGCATCCTGACTTTTGGCCTGGAGACAGGGGAAGGGGCATCTAATTTTTGATAGATAATGAAGACAAGGAGGAAGGGGAAAAGAGAAACTGAACACAAATGCCAAGTTGGCCTCTGTGATAAAATGTCACCCCACAAGATGTAAGACAACATCTTTAATAGACTTTGAGATTCAATTATCCCTTTACGCTTCCAACAGATTCGTCATCACCTTAATCATCCTTTCACTGTAAGCACACCCTACTTCACAAATAGAATATAAAACAAATCGTGTCTGACCGCTATGTGGCTTCGAAGCCATCATCCTTCAGAGACACAAACCTCGGAACTCGCTTCTGAGGGGAGAGGTTAGCAGAAGGCCTTGAGGCCTGGGACCTGCCACCTGGGCTGTCTCACAGATGGTCAATCAATCACTTCTGTTCAAATCCTCAGAGGAAAGGTAGCAACTCATGACTCTGTCTGGGTTACCCGAGCTATTTTTCTAGGAGCTACTCCAAGTGTGACATCTTAGGTGTGGGCCAACACCTCAGATTTTCCAAACAGCCTGCCTGTGGAAGGGCATACGCAGATTCATAAAATATGGACACCTTTTCAGATCAAAACAGAGATGTCTGGTCTATTCTTCATACCGTGGCAGGCACACTCTGGCATAGTTGGACTGTACCCTAACTTTACAGGGTACATCCTACATTCTATGTCCCTCTAGCTATTACGTCACACCCCAGCCTGTTCCTCATATCTATGAATGCCCTGGCAGACACTCCTCAACCACAGGAAGCTCCAAGGGCAGTCTCTGTCCAACATACATCGTCCTGGGCTTTCAGACAGGACCCAAACAGGCTTGGAAAAAAAAGCAGGTTTCGTAGCCATGAAATCTGAACTTCCTTTTGGCAATGGGGGAAAAAACAAGAAAAAGAACCGTCAAGCATAACTAAGGCATCATAAACAGGCATGCAAATACTCTCCACATAATTCTAGGCATAAACCCAATACCCGCCGGAAAGACTTAAGAAAACAGTCTTTGAGAACACAAAAAGACGGCTGTTTACCAAAGAGAGGTTTTTATAATGCCGTTGCTGCATTTTATTAGAGAGGGAAGAGGCTGCAGAGCAGACAGGCGACAGAAGATTTCTGCACTCATTTAAACTGAATGCTAAAACACTCTGGGTCTGAAACATTTCAAAAACGGGAAGTAAATTCTTCGAGGCAATCTGCTTTTGTAGAGCTCTTTTATGGAAGTCACATTTGAGCAGTTTTAGAAATCAAAATGAAATCTCACAAAATGTATTAAGAGTTTATAGTCTCTTTAGAACTAGTTATTTTGGGACTCTATCCTAAGGAAATAGTCAGCAATGTCAGCAAAGATGCCCACATCAGGACGCTCATCCCAGATTTACTTACAAGTTTGGATAAAAAACAAACAACAAAAACAAGAAACAAGCTAAGTGGTCTGCAATGGAAACTATAATAGTACCCAATTCTTAAGAAAGTTATTTGCAAAGTATCAGATATCAAGAACAAATAAATGCTCATGTCATGATGGTAAGTTAAGCCAGGGAGATATAAAATTGTATATCAAAACTATGTAATAAATGCACATGGAATACACTGGAAAGAAATACACCATAAGGTTAACAGTAAGTATCTCTGGATGGCTGTTGTTATTATTAGGTGCCATCCAGTCGGTACCAACTCATAGCAATCCTGCGCATGACAGAATGGAACACCGCCTAGTCCCGGGCCAACTTCATAGTCCTTGCTATGTTTGCCAGTCCATCTCACTGGGGTCTTCCTCTTTTCCTCCAACCCTCCACTTTACCAAACATGAGATCTTTCTCAAGGGATTGTCCCTCCTGGTAATATGCCTGAAGTATGAAAGCCCAAGTCTGGTCACCCTGGCTTCCAAGGAGCCCTCTGACTGCACTTCTTCCAACACAGATCTGGATGGTAGAACCACATATTAGTTTTCTTCTTCTCTTTGACTTTTGTGTGATTTATAAATTTTCTAAAATAAACATACTATTTTTCTAAGAGCAATGTGACACTGTAGGATAAGCACTGGACTGCTAACCAAAAGGTGGGTGGTTCAAACCCACTCCTCGGAAACCCCATCCAGGGTCATAATGATTTGTTACTATCTTGACAGCACTTAACAGCAAACAAGGCACAAACAAAAGATAGAACTAATTCTACTGACTTTTTTTATGGGGGGGGCTCATGAGGTAGTGTGAAGTGTATTCTGGGTGGGGAGAAGATGGAGAAAATCCCTCACTCTTTGGGGTCTGTGCAATTCTGTGCAGTACCTTCTACACAGCAATCACTATACAAAGAACACTTAATACTAACATCAAATAGGTGAAACTGCCAAGTCAGTCAAAACTTACTGTGTACCTACCATGTGCCAGGTGCAAGGAGAAATGACCAGCATGAAATCTGAACATCAAGCTAAAAAGGACTACCCTTTATCCCCATTATTATATGTGACTTATAGCACCTAGATTGTCTCAATCTTCCTTCTATTGTTCTCAAGAAGCTAAACAAAAGGGAAAAAGAACAAGGTGAGATTTTCATGTCAAGAAAGAACTGGCGGTGGACCTCAGAAGTCTGTGAGCAGCACAAAAGCTAGGGGGTTGAGAACAAACAAAATGGTGGATTGTGTAAAAGTGCAGTGAGGAGCTTCGTCAGCAACAACACAGAATACTGGACCAAACAGGCTTAGGGGATGGTGCCAGAACTTTGCGCTACATATAAAGGAATATTTAGAAGGGTGGAAGGCTTATAGCTAGGGGAATTTGTAGCAGAAGCAATATATCCAGTGCTTCCTAATCCAAGACGTTCAGCTGCTCCTGGAACCGCCATCTTGATGAGACCAGGTGAGGGAAGGATCAGAGCAGCCATGGATGCCTGACAGAACCACAGAGATAAAGGTGTGGACATTCCTTTTTTTTTGTATCTGTTCATTGGTCTCTTGTTGTCTGTGCACCTCCATTCTGGTGACTAGAGGGTGCCTGAGCGAGTGGACACCCCACCCCACCCTCACCCCTGGAGGGTTCTACTACACATGCTCACAGATCTCCTCAAAATCTAAAGAGACTGTTTCCACTTAAAACCAAATAGCAGCACAGCTGGCCCTGGACTGTTTATCACTAAGAGAAAGGCCTGAATGGGGATTGTGGAGCAGGACAGCCAGATCAAAAAGGAAATAGGCTAAAAATTAAATCCTCAGTTACATCGTGACGATCAACAGTGGCATCTTGAAATTTCTCAGGAAGAAGAGTGAAAAGGGAAGACCATCTTCTGATCACATCTACCTGGAGGCAATCAGAAAGCATAAAAAATATAAAAAATACACACCCATCTAAATATTAAGGCCACAGATAGTTCCTGAAATATACCCAAAAAACAGAAACAGATGACCATATCAGCACATGTCCAGAACCGAGATAAAGTGACTGAGGCAAATGAGCTGGAAGTGGACTTACACTCCATTCTGGAAGATGGGCAGGCTTTGGAAATGTCTGAGAAGGAATTCAGAAAAATGATTATAAAATGTATCAAAATACCATACAATGGAGTTCAGAAAAATCAGGAAGACGTCAGGAAAGTGCTACAGGAACAATCAAATAAGATAGATACCGCATTGGAAACAATTCAGAACCTACAGAAAGAGGTCCAAATGATTAATAATAGAATATCAGAAATGGACATTACACTGAAAGGGCAAAGGAGTAGAATCGAAGAGATAGAAAGAAGCCAGAACTAGTGAGCTAGAATATAAATCTCTCAACACTACTAAAATAGAAGAATAAGCAGAAAAAAGGATAAAAATAATCTGAAAAAGGCCTAAGATTCATGTTAGACAATATGAAGAAGAATAACTTAAGAATTATCTATGTTCTGGAACAGGAAGAATCACACAAGTCCACAGACGAGATAGTTGAAAAGCTTCTGTAAGAAAATTTCCCTAAAATCCTGAAAAGTGAAAAGATAAACATTAAAAAAGCTCAATGAACCCCAGGAAGGATAGACCCTAAAAGAAAATCACCAAGACATATCATAATCAAGCTCTCTAAAATCAAAGATAAGGACAGAATCCTGATAGCAGCTAGGGAAAAGAGAAGAGTAACATAAAAAGGCAAGCAAATCAGATTAAGCTTGGATCTCTCAGCAGAAACCATGCAGGCAAGAAGGCAATGGTAAGACATACATAAAACCCTGAAAGAAAAAAAAAAAAAAAAAAAAAAACTGCCAACCAAGAATCCTCTACCCAGCAAAGCTGTTAATTAAATACAATGGTGTAATCAAAACATTCCAGTATAAACAGAAGCTAAGGGATTTTGCCAAAAATGTTTTTGCAATGAAAAACATTCTAAATGGAGTTCTGTGGACTGAGAACCAATAAGAACAGACAACAGCCAGAGATTGCTGTACGTGGCAATCACCCTGAACTCAATCGAGAAATGGAAGAGTCAAGAACAGAATAAAATCATAAGAATAAAGGATCTGGGAGATCAGTCTATGATCAAAACAATTACAATGTAAAAGAAGGTAAACACAGAGGAACAGAGATCCAGCTGGTTGGAAGATCAGGTAGATTACAGGATAAAATAGACTATCTTAAATGGAGGGAAAAGTTAATGGAATATAAAGTAACCATATGGTGGGGCTGGGGTTGGGGTTTTAGTTTGGGTGTTAGGGAGGGGACTACAGGAAGGGGGAGGAGGTGGAAGAACAAGATAGCGAGGGGAACACTGAGACAGGTTTGCATGGCCTTAGTGGGTCAGAGGTAAATAGTGATGCATGCTCAACCTT
>NW_006408593.1:10837065-10837853 GCF_000296735.1 Chrysochloris asiatica | reverse complement strand
TAAGAGCTGTTTGCCAAGAGGCAGACTTGCAGAATGTGCCCTTTGGAGGTGTAAATTATTATATATGCCTGAGTGTTTTTTAGTGTTCTTTAAAAAAAAAAAGAGCTGAAGTGAATAGTGAAAAATACTGTTAACTGATGGTACATGTAGGGGATTATAATCACTGTAATGAAACAAGGTGTATAATTTGTGGAACGTAAAACTGATGATCTGCCCTGTAAACTGTCACCCAAGCCACAATAAAAAAAAACCTTTTTAAAAAAAGAACTGGAACACCTGGGAGCCATCAAGGCAAGTGTTTGGGTCCCTTCAGAGCAAACCCCCTCCCAAGACTGAGACTGAAGGGGAATACACGAGCAGGCATGTGGTCTTACTGGTGACCACATTGGTCGTTGATAAGGGGAAGTGGGGGAAAAACAGCAATGAAGTTGTGAGCTAAGTCCAACCATGTTCAATAGACTCCTGTGAACCCGGGCTGAGACCTGGTTGGACAGCAGTATGGCAAGACCCAGGGACTCCTGGGCCCAGAGGCAGTGACATGGCCACAGAGCTAGAGCATAGAGTGATGCATCCAGCTGATATGAAGTGAGGGGAGATGCACAAGAACACCCATACTTGCAGATAATACCCAGTTGACATGGCATCAATGGCTGGATGATCAGAACTCGACTAGAAGAAGAAAGAAGAGGAAAAGAAAGCGTAACCCAATACAATTTGATGCACTTTACCTATATTTATGGATGTTGTTGTTGTTGTCAGGTGCCATCGAGTCGGAACTGACTCATAGC
>NW_006408593.1:10813048-10836540 GCF_000296735.1 Chrysochloris asiatica | reverse complement strand
ACAACTTCAATCTTTTCTTCATTGATCAGAATGTTGTTTATTGGTCCAGTGGTGAGGATTTTTGTTTTCTTGACATTGAGATGTAATCCATATCGAAGACTGTGCTCTTTGAACTTCATAAGTAAATGTTTCAAGTCCTCTTCACTTTCAGAGATGTAGTAGCTCAAAAAAAGGGAACCAATCTTTACAACAAGGATCATTCCCACCCCCTTGGTATACAGGGTTGACGGGGATGGGCAGCGTAGACATTGACTAGCCAAAATGCAAGGGCTACAAAGGCAAGAATGACTGACTTACAAGCTTTCAGGAGGGAACCTAGTTCCAGAGGGGGTGGGAAAAGGTAGAATCTCCACTGAGTGGTATCTAATCTGTCTGGACGGGACTGGTGAAAGGAGATGAGGATAAGACTTTTGTGATACAATAGTGAATAATTGCTGTCAGGAGTGACTGTGACTTTTGTAACAAAAGGAGGGGAGTGATTAATTTTGCAGTCCAGGAGCAGAGGTTCCTGGGACCATCAAGTGAGAAGAGTGGAGTGCGGGACTCCACCCAGAGAAGCAGTGACACCAGAAATGGAGGCAGAAACAAACAAACAAACAAACACCCTATGGGCCACAATGCTTCTCTGAAATTCATAGGGTCACCATGAGTCAGCAACTCAGTGGTGACTGCCTTTTTAAAACCTTTGCATTTATTGCTCAAAATTAGTTTGTAGATTTTACTCAATTGACTTCTATCCTTGTTACAAACTTTAGTCAATAGGGAACTTAATTCTAAAATACTGACTGTGCTGGCCCTAAACACTTTCTGTGTTATTGTGGCCTATGTACACTACAAGTCATTGTTTATATTCTACCTTCTTGTTAATTTTCCTTCCATGACATGGAATCATAACATGGTCATTGCAGTTCAATCTATTGATATTTTTTGGACAAAATAAGGCAGGACTAATTCTTCTAATTCATCAGTGTTCACTAGTTGCTCCATCTGAGCTAGTAATTATAATTACCTTGTAGAAATCTCATTGCTACAGTTCAGCACCCTATTTACAATTACTGATTTAATGGTCAGTGTTTTCCATTTGTAAACTTTAGGTAAACAAAATTTACATAAAGTTATTATTTCTCTGCCAAAGTTTTGTCAATACTAATAGTCATTATGGCTGTTTTGCTCATTCAACAGTCTTCCCTAAGAGTAAGAGCCTTCTCCCATGAGTGTTCCTGGAACACAAATGTTTTGAGTTGAATTGTGTCTCCTAAAATGTGTGTTAGAGTTCTAACTTCTTCCTATGTGAATGTGACCCCATTTGGTAATAGAGTTGTCTCTGTTACATTAACAAGACCATAATGGTGTAGGGTGTGTCATAAACCAACTGTTTTTGAGATATAAAAGGAGCAGATTAGGCACATAAGAGAGCAAACATCTATGAGGGATAATAGTTTCCATGTCACATGAAGATTGCCAAGGAACAGAAGCCAGAAGGAACCAAGGACTTCCCCCAGAAGCCACAAAGAGACAGAAAGCCTTTCTCTAGAACTCATGTTCTAAAGCCAGACTTCTACCCTTCTAAATTGTGAAAAATAAATCTTGCTCTTTAAAACCAAAAAGAAAAGAAAGGAATAACTGGAGGAAGCCTGAGGATCTAGCAGATTCTTGGTATCAAAGTGTCTTGGTATGTAGAGTGTCCTTCATTAGAGCCAGCTCTGGGACGAAGAAGTCGGACAGTTATCAAACTAAGGTTTACCAGTTCTTCTGTTAGTTCTGGAAATACTTGACTGATGGATGTTCTATGCAGGACTGGCAAGCAGTCACTAATGTAGTCATTCAACAAATAATTATGGAGTACCTACTATGTGCAGGAGCATGGTGGCTCCATCGGAGAAAAGATAGGCTTTCTGCTCCTGCAAAGCCTCAGAAACCCTCTATACTATGGGCTGGCACTAGTCTAGGAGCTGGGGGTAATGGAGTGAACAAAGTGCTTATGCTCATGGAGGTTGCATTCTAGCACAGAGGACAGGCAGGACCTGATCACTGTCATAGAGACAAATAGAACAGACCAAGAAAAGAGTAACAGAGGGCTGTTTCCTAGACAGATAAGTCCTGTCTAAGGAGGTGACATTTGATCAGAGGCATGAATAAAGTGACCGAGTGGTATGAATCTTTGGAGAAGTCATGCTCTGTGTTGAAAGAGCCGTGCAAAGGCCCTGAGGCTGGAAAACAGCAAGAACACCATGTGGCTGGGGCACTGAGAACAAGGAGGAGTGTAGAGAAAGAACTCAGAGACGTATCCAGGAGCCAGATCAAGGAGGGCCTTTGAGGCCATAGCAGGGATTTCAGATTTCTTTCTATGAGAGGCCACTGGACAGTTTTGAGCCAAGGTGTACAGTGATCTGAGTTAGGTTTCAAAAGATTGCTCTGGCTACCCTGTGAGGGATCAGAGTCTAAACAAGAATTCAGTAAAGGAAGCTGTTGCAGAAATCATGTGAGGAGAATGGTGGAGATGGTGAGCAGTGGTGGTGGTGGTAATGTGCTGTGGAGTCGGTTCCAACCCATAGCGACCCTGTACAGGGTTTCCGAGGCTGTAAATCTTTATGGGAGCAGAACACCTCATCTTTCTCCTGCGGAACAGCTGGTAGTTTCGAACTGCTGAACATGAGATTAGCAGCCCAATTCGTAACCACTACGTTACCAGAGTTCCTTAGGGTGAGAAATTGTTGTTGTTGTTAGGTGCCATCAAGTCTGAACCAAATTATAGTGACCCCATGCACAGCAGAACAAAACAATGTCTGATCCTGGGCCAACTTCACTACTGCTGCCACACTTGAGTCCATCAATGCCGCCACCTGGCCAATCCATCTCGTTGGGGATCTTCCTCTTTTTCTCCGACCCTCCATCTTACCAAGCATGATATCCTTCTCCCGTGACTGTTCCCTCCTGACAATATGTCCAAAGTATGAGAGACGAAGTTTGGCCATCTTGGCCTCTAAGGAGCACTCTGGCTACACTTCTTCCAAAACAGATCTATTGGTTCTCTTGGCAGCCCATGGCACTTTTAGTATTCTCCTCTAACACCATAATTCAAAGGCATCAATTCTTCTACGATCTTCCTTATTCACTGTCCAGCTTTTGCATCCATATGAGGTTATTGAAAATACCATGGCTTGGGTCAGGTGCACCTTAGTCCTCAAGCTGACATCTTTGCTCTTCAACACTTTAAAAAGGTCCTGTGCAATATATCGTCTGATCTCTTGACTGCTGCTTCCACGAGTGTTGATAGTTGATCCAAGAAGAATGAAGTCCTTGACAACTTCAATCTTTTCTCCGTTGATAAGAATGCTGTTTATTGGTCCGGTGGTGAGGAGTTTTGTTTTCTTGACATTGAGATGTAATCCATACCAAAGGCTGTGCTCTTTGATCTTCATCAGTAAATGTTTTAAGTCCTCTTCACTTTCAGTAAGCAAGGTTGTATCATCTGCATATAGCAGGATGTTAATGAGTCTTCCTCCAATCCTGATGCCACATTTTTCTTCATACAACCCAGCTTCTCATATTATTTGCTCAGCATACAGGTTGAATAAGTATGGTGAAAGAACACAACCTTGTTGCACACCTTTCTTAATTTTAAACCATTCAGTGTTCCCATGCTCTGTTCAAACAACTGCCTCTTGGTCCAGGTACAGATTCCTCATGAGTACAATTAAGTGTTCTGGAATACTCATACTTTGCAATGTCATCCATAGCTTTTCATGATTCACACAATCAAAAGCCTTTGCATAGTCAATAAAGCACAGGTAAACATCTATGAAGAAGTAGTAGGACTCAAAACACATGCTAAAGGTTGGATTCTTAGGATTTGGGAATGGACTGCAAGAGAAAGAGAAAAAAAAAAATGTTTCAAGAATTCAAGCCCTTTGACATGAGAAGCCAAGAGGAAGATGGTGCTAATGAAATGGGATTAGGGTGGGGGAGAACAGGAGAAGCTTCCTTGAGGAGACAAATATCCCTCCAACCTAGTTGATTTCCAACTGCCAATATCTACCTTTTTTGGCTTGAGAGCTTTCTCCCAAGCAGCAGAAAACCCTCTGTTGATGTGCCCAGGGCACAGCCCACCATCAATAACACTCTAAGTTAGTGTATAAATTCCCAGCTCCCTCCCCTGAGTAACTCTGCCCTGTATGTGCCCTATGCTACCATTTCCAGGATTTCCCAGTAGGATCGACTGTAGTTTCTCCACAGTGGTAGCTGGCTAGTTGTTGTTGTTAAGTACCGTGGAGTCGGTTCTGACTCATAGTGACCCTGCACAGGGTTTCCGAGGCTGTAAATCTTTACAGGAGCAGAACGCCTCATCTTTCTCCCACAGAACCTCTGGTAGTTTTGAACTGCTGACCTTGAGGTTAGCAGCCTGATTTGTAACCACTATGCTACCAGAGCTCCTTAAGCTGGCTAGCAAATACCTTTTCTTGATCTTCATCCCCACCCTACCTATGGTTCCAGATAAGTTACTTACACTGAATCTTTGTCTCAGGATTGAGGATTCCAAACTAAGACAAAGAAATTAAGAACATATTCCAAATCACCTGCGGTGTTGTTAATCTCATCTTTGGCTCACTCTTTCTGGCTGTCTCTTTCAGAGTACAGTAAGAGCAGAGTCAAGGCCACAGGTGAACTCAGTCATAAATGGTAGGTACAAAATGGAGTTCTTTTTGTTCAACCAGATTGCCAACTTGTCTCCCCATCCTCACCCTTGTTGCTGTTACTGTTGTTAGGCGCCATCAAGTTGGTTCCAACTCATAGTGATCCCTATGCACAAAAGAATGAAACACTGCCGACCTGGGCCAGCGTCATAGTTGTGTTACGTTTGAGCCCATGGTTGCAGCCACTGTGTCAATCCATCTTGTTGAGAGTCTTCCTCTTTTTCACTGACCCTCTATTTTGCTGCCACAGTTTGTCCTGCTGTAGGACCTTGAGTGTTGCTGTGATTCTGGAAGCCAAGCCATGAGTATTTTAAATACCAGTAGGGTCATCCACAGCAGACAGGTTTCAGTGGAGCTTCCAGACTAAGACAGACTAGGAAGACGGAGAAGCAAACTACTTCGGAATGTTTAGTCACTGAAAACCTTATGAACAGCAGTGGAACACTGTCAGATATAGTGCCGGAAAATGAACCCCTCGGGTTGGAAAGCACCCAAAACTCTGACTGGGGAAGAGCTGCCTCCTCAAAGCAAAGCTGACCATAATGACATGAATGGAGCAAAGCTTTCAGGACCCTCATGTGCTGACTTGGCATCACTTAAAATAAGGAGAAACATCTACACACATCCATTAAGAATCAGAACCTGGAATGTAAGAAGTATGAATCTAGGAAAATTGAAAGTTAACAAAAAAGAGTTGGAAGGCATAAAGGCATTAGAGAACTGAAATGGATTGGTATCGACCATTTTGAATCCAAAAATCATATAGTTTATTATGCTACTAGAACAAATTCAAAAGGAATGGTGTCACATTCATCATCAAAAAGAACATTTCAGGATCTATCTAGAAGTACAGCACTGTGATAGGATAATATCCATATGTCAGTTAATAATGCTATTATTCAAATTTATGATGTAGCAACCACTAAAGCCACTGATGATGAAACTGAAGAATTCTACCAACTTCTTCAGTCTGAAATTGATCAAACATGCAATCAAGATGTATTGATAATTACTGGTGATTGGAATGCAAAGGTTGGAAACAAAGAGGAAAGATCAGTAGTTAGAAAAGATGGCCTTCGTGATAGAAATAATTTGCAAGACCAATGACTTCTTCATTGCAAATATCTTCTTAAAATAACATAAAAACGACAACGTACACATGGACATCACCAGATGGAATACACAGGATTCAAATAGATAGTATCTGTGGGAAGAGATAGTGGGAAAACTCAGTATCATCAGCCAAAGCAAGGCCAGGGATAGACTGTGGCATAGACCATCCATTGCTCATATGCAAGTTCAGGCTGAAGCTGAAGCAAATCAAAACAAGTTTAAGAGAGCTAAAATATGACCTTGAATATATCCACCTTAATTTAGAGACCATCTCAGGAACATATTTGATGCATTAGACACTAATGACCAAAGATCAGAAGAGTCGTAGGGTGACATCAAGAACATCATACAGGAAGAAAAAAAAAGGTCATTAAGACAGAAAAGACCAAAATGGATGTCAGAAGAGATTTTGAAACTTGCTCTCGAGCATAGAGAAACTAAAACAATTAGAAGAAATAAGGAAGTGAAGCAGTTGGACAGAAAATTTCATAGTGCAGCTTGAGAAGACAGAATCAAGTATTATAATGAAATGTGTAAAGACATGGAGTTAAAAAAACGTGTTCAGAATTTCTCAAGCTGAAAGAATTGGAGAAAAAATTCCAGCCTCAGCTTGCGTATAGAAAGATATGGGAAACAATTAAATGATGTAGAAAACACCAAAAGAAAATGGAAGAAATATGCTGTTACTGTACCTAAAAGAAACGGTTGATGTTCAACCATTTCAAGATTGAATGCTCAACCAAGATCAAGAACCAATAGTACTGAAGACATTGGCAAAAAACAAGGCTCCTGGAACTGATGAAATACAAATTGAAATTTTCAAGACTGATGCAGCCCTGAAGGTACTCATTCATCTATGCCATGAAATTTGGACGATAACTACCTGACCAACTGAATGTAAGAGATCCATATTTGTGCCCATTTGAAAAAGAGTTGGCCTAACGGAATGCAGAAATCATCAGATAATATCACTAATATCCCATGAAACTAAAATTTGGCTTAAGTTAAAGCAAAAACAGTTGCAACTATACACTGACTAGGAACTGCCAGAAATTCAAGCCAGATTCAGAGGAGGACATGTAACTAAGGATGTCATTGCGGGTGTCAATGACTTAGCTGAAAACAGAGAATATCAGAAAGATGTTTACTTGTGCTTTATTGCCCATGCAAAGGCTTTTGACTCTGTGGACCATGACAAACTATGGATAACATTACGAAGAATGTGCTCAGAACACTTCATTGTGCTCATGAGAAACCTGTTCATAGACCAAGAGGTATTTGTTAGAACAGAACAAGGGGATTCTGAATTGTTTAAAATCAGGAAAGATGTACACAGGGGTTGTACTTTCACCATACTTATTCCATCCATATACTGAGCAAATAATCTGAGCAACTGGATTATATGAAGAGTAGTGTGGTATCAGGATTGGAAAAGACTCATTAACAGCCTGCGATATGTAAATGACACAACCTTGCTTGTTAGAAGCAAGCTTAAAACACTTACTGATGAAGATCCAAGATTGCAGCCTTCAGTATGGATTGCACCTCAATATATAGAAAACAAAGGTCATCACACTTGGACCAATAAATAACATCATGATAAATGAAGCAAAGATTAATGTTGTCAATGACTTCATTTTGTTTGGATCCATAATCAACACTCACAGAATTAACAGTCAATAAATCAAATGACATATTACATTAGGCAAATCTGTTGCAAAAGACTTCTTTCTTTAAAGTGTTCAAGAGTAAAAATGTCAGTTTGAGGACCAAGGTGCGCCTGACCCAAACCATGGTATTTTCAATAACTTTATATGCATGTGAAAGTTGGACAATGAATAAGGAAGTCCACAGAAGAATCAACACATTTGAGTTATGGTGTTGGAAAAGATTATTAAAGGTACCATGGACTTCCAGAAGAGCAAATAAATCTGTGTGGAAGAAGTACAGCCAGAATGCTCCTTAGAAGCCCGGATGGCAAGGCTTCGTCTCCCATACTTCAGGCATGTTATTAGAAGGCATCAGATCCTGAAGAAGAACATTATGCTTGGTAAAGTGGACACTCAGTGAGAAAGAGGGAGCCCTTCAAGGAGATGGATTGACACATTGGCAGCAAAAACAGATTCAAGAGTAGCACCAACTGTGAAGATGAAGCAAGACTGAGCAGTGTTTTGTTCTGTTGTGCACAGGGTCCTTTTGAGTCAGAACCGACTAAAAGGCAAACAACTACTACTTTAACAAATGTGGTAGTAAAGGTTATGTGTCAACTTGACTAGGCTGGATTATCACTGGGTAGCAGTTAGGATGTAGTAATCCCCCATGATACCCCCCATAATGGAATCACTTCCATGATGAGATTCGCTATGAGCAACCAGTCAAGTGAAAGGAAGTTTTCTTAGGGGTGTGGCCTGCAACACCTCTTATCTTACTATAGATAAAAGGAGACAGAGGTGAGCAGAGAAGGGAATGGGGGCTGTATTACCACCACGAAAGATGAGCCAGGGGTGGACTGTGTGTCCTTTGGACCTGGGGTCCCTGCACTATGAAGCTTCTAGAGCCAGGGCAAGATTGATGAAGATCTCTAAGGAATTCTGGGCCTACAGATGCAGAAAGAGGATAAGAACTTTTCCCTTGAGCCAACAGAAAGGAAGCCTTCCCCAAGAGCCACATGAATTTAGACTAGCCTCAAGGAGCTCTGGTAGCATAGTGGTTATGAATTGGGCTGCGAACCTTAAGGTCAGCAGTTTGAAACTACCAGCCGTTCCGCTGGAGAAAGATGAGGCTTTCTGCTCCTGTAAAGATTTACAGCCTCGGAAAGCCTGTACAGGGTCGCTATGGGTTGGAACCGACTTGAAGGCACTTAACAACAACAACATAAACTATAGGAGACTACATTTCTGTTTGTTAAAGCTCCCACTTGTGGGATTTCTGTTAGAGCAGCACTAGATGGCTAAGACACCAAGCATGATGTCCTTTTTCAGGGGCTGTTCCTCTTGATGACATGCCCAAAGATGATGTTTCCCCATTCTTGCTTCTAAGGAACATTCTGACTTTATTTCCTCCAAGATCGATCTATTGATTCTTCTTGACTGACTCCTAAACCCTTGTTGTGTTGTTGTTGTTATGTGCCATGGAGTCAGTTCCAACTCATAGCGACCCTGTACAGGGTTTCTGAGGCTGTAAATCTTTATGGGAGCAGAAAGCCTCATCTTTCTCCTGCGGAACAGCTGGTAGTTTCAAACTGCTGACCCTGAGGTTAGCAGCCCGATTCGTAACCACTACACTACCAGAGCTCATCCCTTAGGGCTGCTAAAAATTACAGATCCCATTGTCTTCTCAGACCATGGAGCCCAGCAATCCTATCCCACATTCACATTTTCAAAGCCACCAAGGAACAGACAATCAATCAAGAAGAACCAGGGAGGGGTCAAAATGCAAGAAGCAGGAGACTAAAGGGCCTTGTTTGTTCCTTCCTTCACTGGACAGTTCAAATGCTGAGACATGAAAGCTACAGACAAGTGGTATCGACACTCAAACCTATTTATTTACTAAGCACTGACTCTCTGAGGAACTAAACCTATCACCAGCCAGGGGGCAAAGAGGCCTGACTTCCTCTATGCCATCGATCTTAGGGAATCATGGTTGTTTTTACAGTAGCATTTTATGTGTCACAAATGATTTAGAATCTTCACTTTCCCTTTTCCTTCTTTTGACATGGATTGACTATGAGGAGGGTTGTTTTTTTTTTAAAAAAACAAAAAAAAACTGCACAAAGATCCTTTGACTTAAGCCAAAAGAATGCTTGGTACAAATGGATGCTGTCAATACCCATAAGGCACTGTGGAAGCATGATTCTTTTTACAAATGAGAGGATTAGAAGATAGCACAGTCCCACCCAGCTGAGGAGGGAGCAGAGGTGGGAAGCAGGAATCTGTACTCATGGCAGATCAAGGGGTACCGAAGACATTGGAATCAGTCAGCTCTGGGATCAAACTTCAACTTATCCTTTTACTAGCTGGTGATATTAGGTCTGTTACACAACCCTGGTTTCTTAGTATATGCAAAATGGAGATGACATGCCCACTTCCCTGGGTATCTGAGATGAAGAGCTAACCCACAAGCAGCAGCAAGCGGCACAAACCTCCCATCAATGTTAGTTCCCCTTTTCTGTTCAACTATCTGTAGCTAAAGGCAGCCTGGTGGGTCCACCCTGACTCATTAAAGGCCTGAGTGAACCTGGCTCAGTGACTCCCCAGGCTCCAGGACTTGGTGCTCAGGAACAAGGAGTCGGCATCGCATCGGTGGGTAAAGGTTCTTCCTGAGGCTTCCCGTGCTGCAGGACAGGAGTTTGCAGAACTGCAGGGAGCCTGCATCTTACTGGGGGTCCTTAGCACTCATTGCAGGGCATAGCACCCAGCTGAGCCTGCTTGTGTTGTAGGAATACCACACTCTTTTGAATTAGTCTAGGAGCTCTGGTAGCACAGCTGCTTACTGAAGTGTTAGGCAGTTCAAACCCAGCAGCTGATCCACAGCAGAAAGATGTGGCAGTCTGCTTCCTTACAGATGCACAACCTGGGAAACCCTCCAGGAGCAGTTCTCTGTCCTATGGACTCACTCTGAGTTAGAATTGATTTGATGTCTGTGAGGGTTTGGGTTAGTCTGGCTGGGGTTCAAAGCCCAGTTCTGCCACTTTGGGCAACTTATTTCCCAGAGTTTCAGTACCCTATTTAGCTAGTTATGTTGTTATTGTGAAGTGCCATCCAGTCAGTTCTGACTTACTGCAAGCTCTATAGGGTTTCCAAGGAACAGTTGGTGGATTTGAACCGCCGATCTTGAGGTGTCGTTGTAAGGATGAACTAATGAATGTAAGGAGCCCAGGACAGTGCCTGGTACCACGTAGGCATTCAAAACATGTTACCTATTACTAATATACATCTGCTGAATCAAGTTGTGTATAAAGAGAACTCCATTCAATTAACAACACGCAAATACACTCACCCACCTCACAAAAAAAATACACTAGTCACATGGAGTCTTGGTGTGGCGCTGTGGGCTAATGCGTTGGACTGCAAAGTCATTTGAACTGCAAGGTCGGTGGTTCAAGCTCACCAACTGCTCCTTGGAAACCATATACAGGGTCGCTATGGGTCGGAACTGACTCGACAGCACTTAAGAACAGCAACAACAATCACATGGATAAGCACTGAACTGGTGATTCAAACCCACCAGCCGCTGCTCAGAAACCCTACACAGGTTGCAATGAGTTGGAACTGACTGGATAACACTTGACAACAACATATCAAGCTTGATAACAACAACATATGTGCCATCAGGTAGGTTCTGATTCATAGCAACCCAGTGTAGGGTTTCCAAGGCTATGAATCTTCACAGGAGCTGAAAGCCTCATCTTTCTCACAGGGAGTGGGTTGGTAGATTCAAACTGACTTTGTGTTTAGCAACCCAGCTCGTAATCTACTATGCTACCAAGGCTCTTTGTATCAAGGTGTAGCCACAGCTACTTTCAAGGGTGGCAAAGGTTTCTGCCAGCTCTGGTCTGTCGGCTGGATGTATCCTGTGAGCAAATTGCACCTCCAGCTCCATCCCAAGTGCCTTATAGGACTATACGGTTACAAATAATGTCAGGTAAGTCTCAGAGAATCACTCCTAAGATATGTATCTATTACTCATGGAAACATTACAATGTTACAATGGAAAATCCAACAGACACCATCTAAACCAAGTAATCAAGGTTCACATCACCAGCCATAAGACACATTGATATTACCTATCTCCAGATATGATACACTGATAGGGGCATATGACTTCTGTGGTCTTCTTGCAAAAACGACTTGACCCCAGTCTAATCATGAGGAGAAACCAGATACCCCCAAAGTGAGGGAGAGTCTACAGAAGAACTGGCCAGGGCTCTGTGAGAGTGCCAAGGTCATGAAAGACGAGGAAAAACTGAGGAACCATCACAGATTGGCAGAGCCCGAAGACATGAAAACCACGTGTTAAGTGGAATCTTGGGTTGGATATGAACAAAGTTGAAAGTTTGTTTTGTTTTGTTTTTTTTTAAGTGCCATATTTAACCTCACAGAAGAATAAAGTGGTATAATGGTCAACAGAGACTTATCCCAGGCAAGACTGGTCAATTGGACTTGAGGAGGACTTAGAAAGGTATTAAAGTCTAAGCGTTGGGCCTTCTGAGTCACTTCATCGTGACTTCCTCTAAGCACAATCTGCTCCTGCCATTGGCTTCAGTCATCATCATATTAGATGGCATAATAGGTAAAGTGCCTCTTCAGATGGACTATGTCATGTAAGTAAAATAACCAAATTGAGATTTCTGAAAAGCAGACTTCTTGCTTCTCAGGGAAAAGAGGACACACCCCGATTAGAGTCAAGTTTGAATTTTAAAGTTACTTACACAGGAGTCTGAGTGAAGATTTCCTTGATATTTGGGGGAAACTAGGCCCAGGTAATGAGGAGCCCTGGTGGTACAGCGGTTAAGCTCTTAGCTGCCAAGTTACAGGGCAATGTTTGAAGCCACCAGCCTCCTGTGGGAGAAAGATGTGTCTTGTTTTCATAAAGATTACAGCCTGGAAACTCTGTGGGACAGTTCTGTTGGAATCACCAACAAGCAATGGACTGGGCCTCAGGAGGAGAATTTCTCCAGCTTGGACCCTGGCATGACTTGAGAGAACCACTGCAGGATGCTGCCCTGCCTCCTCTAGCTTGTTGGAGTTTACTGCAGCCTTATATATGCTGTCCAAGAATGAACTGACCTCCAGGTATTACACAGCAACACTGAGTCCCCCACATAGACCCTACGTCAGATGCTTCTGAGATTGAGCACCTCTGGGAAGAAAAGGTTTCCGTAAGGCTTAGGTACATAGTAAGCGCTGAGAGGCCCTATTGTGGAATGTGTGTGAATGTCTCTGTGCACACGTGCTCATGCAACTTTAAAGTTCTAGAACACATCTGTTGCCTTGGACTATATCATTTCTATTTTCTTTCATTGTCCCCCTACCCTCAACCCCAAATGTTTTACTTCTATCTCTCTGCTCTCTCTTCTTGCTCACATCTGGTGTTCAGGGTCTACTCTCTAAGTACTTAGCCCCTGACCTTTCTCAACCTTCCTGTTCCAAAATATTTGAGAAGAAATGGTGGTAGCCTTGCTAACAAGAGAAACCATTCATTGTGATATTCATTCATTCGTGAATGGAATGAATGAGTACACAAAACAGAAGAGATCTTCACTCTCCTGGAGCTTACATGTTCTCAGGAGGAAACAGCCAACAGAGTGAGAAATATACAAGAAAACAACAGTGCTGTGATGAAACTGAACCACAATGATATGATGGGGAGACACAGGAGGGCTATTTTGTTTGGGAGGACGAGAAAGGTCATATCTCAGTTTAGATCTAAGCAAGAGTTCCAGCTCGGGGAAATATCTGGGGAAGAAAATCCCAGGCAAAGAGAACAGCTAGTCAAAGACAGGAAGGAGCCAGCCTGGCGTGTTAAAGAAAGGCAGCGTCCTGGATCACAGTGAGTGGAGAGCCAGAGTGGTATCATGTGATAACACAGTAACTGTCGTGGGAAACACTGGGTTGTTCTAGACCGCAGAGTGATAGAATCTAATTTATGTTTTAAACAAATGTCCTGGCTGGACAATGAGCTAGGGTGGGGCAGGGGAGTGGGTCATAAGAACAGAAGCAGAGAGACCAGGTTAAATAGGTACTGCAGCGAGCCAGGTAAAGGAGGAGGCTGGCCTGGTTTAGGGTGGTAGAGATAAGAACAGAAGATGGATTTCAGATACATTTTGGAAGAAAAGCTGGAGGAAGTCATGGGTAGACACATTGTGGGGGGATGAAGGAAAGTGGGAATCAGGATTGCTCATGGGTTTTGTCTTGAGCACACTGTCGGGTAGTGTGTTACTTGCTGAAAGAAGGAATTCTGGGCAAGGGTCAGACTGGAGCGGTAGGAAATGTTTCACGCCCATTATACTTGGAGATACACCACTCATCTGTCAATTTGTCACTCTGTGGTGACTGGTGTAATTCTGTGATCCTAGAAGCTATGCCATCCGTATCGTAAACACCAGCAGGGCCACTCATGGTGGACAGGGTTCAGTGGAGCTTCCAGATTAAGACAGATTAGGCAGAAGGAGAGGCAGAGCACTTCTCAATGGTTGTTGTTGTTAAATGGTGTTGAGACTCACAGCAACCCTGTATAGGTTTTCCAAGGAGGGGCTGGTAGGTTTGAGCTGCCAACCTTGCAGTTAGCAGTCCAGTGCCTATCCACAGCACCAAATTACAAAGGTTAGCCACTGAAAACCTTATGAATGACAGCAGAACATTGTCAGATATTTTGAGTGCCTTGCTCAGGTTGGAAGGCACTCCAAACACAACTGGGGAGGAGCTGCCTCCTCAAAGGGGAGCTGACTGTGATAATACAACTAAAGCTAAGCTGTCCGGCCCTTCATGTGCTGATGGGGCAGCACAACTTCGATGCGAAGAAACACCTGCAAACATCCACTAATCATCAGAACCTGGAATGTATGAAATATTCATCTAGGATAATTGAAAGTCATCAAAAATTAAATGTAATAAATTCATAAGATTTTTAAAGATCAACATTTTAGGCATTAGTGAGCTGAAAGGGAATGGTATTGTCCATGTTGAATCTGACAATCATATCATTTACTAAACCGGGAACAATTCAAGAGGAACAGCATCACATTCATCATCAAAAAGAGCATTTCAAGATTTATCTTGAAGTACAATGCTGTCTGTGATAGGATAATATCCATATGCCTACAAGGAAGACCAGTTAATACCACTGTTATTCAAATTTACCCACCAACCACTAAAGCCATGAAGATGAAATTAAAGAATTCTAACAACTTCTTTGGTATCAAATTGATCAAACATGAATCAAGATGCACTGATAATTACTGGTGACTGGAATGTGTAAGTTGGAAGCAAAAAGAAAGGATTATTAACAGGAAAATATGGCATTGGTGATAGAAACGATGCTAGCAATCGCATGCTAGAATTTTGACAGACCAGTGACTTGTTCATTGCAGACACCTTTTTGCAACAATAGAGCTGATAAGATGGACACACAGGAATCAGACTGACTACAATCTATGGGACGAGATGCTGGAGTAGCTCCATATCATCAGCCAAAACAAGGTAAGAGGCTGACTGTGGAATAGACCATTATCAATTGCTCTTATGCAAGTTCAGACTGAAGCTGAAAAAAAAAAAAAAAAAAAAAAATTCAAACAAGCCCAGGAGAGCCAAAAGGTCTGGCACTGTGGGTTAATGTACTGGGCTGCAAAGTCGGTTTGAACTGCAAAGTCAGTGGTTCAAGCTCACCAGTCACTCCTTGGAAACCCTATACAGGGTCGCTATGGGCCAGAACCTACTTGGCGGCACTTAACAGTAATAACAACATATCCCAACTGAATTTAGAGACAATCTCAAGAAGAGATTTGATGCACTAGACACTAATGACCAAAACCCAGAAGAGTTGTGCTGTGACATCAAGAACATCATACATGAAGAAAGCAGATGGTCATTAAAAAGACAGGAAAGAAAGTAAAGACCAAAATGAAAGTCAGAAGAGCCTCTGAAACTTGCTATTGAGTGTAGGAAAGCTAAAGCAACTGGAAGAAATAAAGATGTAAAAAAGCTGAACTGAATATTTCAAGGGCAGCTTGTGTAGACAATAATATTATATTCAGATTATATTATAATGAGATGTGCAAAGACTCAGAGTTATGAAACCAAAAGGGAAGAACACGCTCAGCATTTCTCAAGTTGCAAGAAGAAAGAATTCAAGTCTTGGGTTGCAACATTGAAGGATTCTGTGAGATTCAAGTTGGAATAAGACAAGGACATGGAACTAGGGATATCACTGCTAATGTTAGATGGATCTTAACTGAAAGCAGAGAATACCAGAAAGATGTTTACCTGTGCTTTATTAACTATGCAAGGGCTTTTGACTGGATCCAATATCAACACTCATGGAAGCAGCAGTCATAAAATCAAATGACGTACTGCAATAGATAAATATGCTTCAAAAGACTTTTTTTTTTTTAAGTATTCACAAGCAAAGATGCCAGTTTGAGGACTAAAATGTGCCTGACCCAAGGCATTTTCTATTGCCTTATATGCATGTGAAAGTTGGACACTGAATAAGGAAGAATGCAAAAGAATTGACGCATTTGAACTATCGTGCTGACGAGGAATACTGAAAGTACCATGGACTTCCAGAAGAACAAACAATTTTGTCTTGGAAGAAGTACAACCAGCATGCTCTTTAGAAGCAAGGGTGGCAAGACTTTCTCTCTTGTTCTTAGGATGTGTTGTCAGGAGGAATCAGTCCGTGGAGAAGGACATCATGCTTGCTAAGGTGGATGGTCAAAGAAAAAGAGGAAGACCCCCAACAAGATGGCTGACCTAATAATAACCAACAATGGGCTCAAACACGGCAACAATCGAGGATGGTGCCACGCAGCGTTTGGCTCTGTTGTGCATAGGGTTGTTATGAGTTGGAACCAGCTGGACAGCACCTAACAAAAATAACAATTCTGAGGTATCTTTCAATGATGCTGTTGTTGTTAAATTCCATGGAGTCAGTTCCGACTCATAGTGACCCTGTATAGGGTTTCCAAAGAGTGGCTGGTGGGTTTGAACTGCCAACTTCATGGTTTAAACCGACTTTGCTGTCCAGTGCATTAGTCTGCAGCAACATACCCGGACTTCAAAAAAGTTCAGGGGAAAATTCCATTATCTTTTAATTCCATTTTTTCCATAAACTTTTTGAAGCCCCCTGGTACATATTAAGTAGACAAAGGGCTTTGCCTTCCTATTCCATCCCCTGTTAAACAGGGAAAAAAGAAAGAAAATTGCATAAAATACCCAGTCTTTTGTAGCTTTGATCAATGTCCACAAATACAATTTAGCAGACCTTTTTTTCATTGAGATAAATGATTGAGTGGGGGTACCTCATGAGTCTGTTTGTAATGATCAGTTAATCAAAATTTATATGCTAATTACTAAAAATGACACACACATTTTAAAAAGCATTTTATTAGCACAAAAGCAATGTTATTGTTATCAAATGACATACTCTTTCTACACTCACTAATGATCGCGATCTATTTCTCTCAACTTTCGGAAGTTAGGCTAAACTGTGCTGTGGAGGGAAGAGTGCTACAGTGTATCTGGACCTGCCTGCTCACATCCACCCTTACCCGGCATCACAGTGCAAGCAATAGTGAAAGTTGTACCAAATAGGAAGAGTTCCTGAACTTCTCAGCTATCTGGAACCCTCTGCTTTATCCTGAAAAAGAGGAAAGAAAAGAAAGTAATCAGACTAGAAATCCCATAATACAACTAAACAAAATGAACATGGGAGCAGGCTTCAGCAAGGGTGAACTTCCCAGTCTGCTACAAAGTCAAGGTGGAAAGAAATCATAGCTCTGCTCACTAGATCTGATGTCAGGAGATACCCATTCGGTGACCTTCTTTCCACTCATCAGGGGCAATATTTTGATCACTTTCAAATCCCATAGTACCTCTTTGGATTCCCAAATCTCTAAATTCCTTTAAGTAAAAGGGTATAAGAGACATTTTCATTTTTAAAATGAAAATCAACGGCTCTGGTCTCTGATAACCATTTAAGCCCCTTTAACAGGACTTTCCCAATTTGCATTTTCATTGCTATTTCAATAAAGGGGTGAGAAGAGTGAAATATGGTAACTTAGATCAATGAAACTCGATAAATGTGCCTCTCCATGTGGACAGTGTTTCTCTGCTATTCAGAAGGTTTTAAGTGACTAAATATTCTAAAGTAGTGCCATGGACTGCCAAAAGAACCAACAGGTCTGTGTTGGAAGAAGTGCATCCAGAGAGCTCCTTGGAGACCAGGATGGTCAAACTTCGTCTCTCATACTTCGGACATGTTGTCAGGAGGGACTATTCGCTAGAAAAGGATATCATGTTTGGTAAGGTGAAGGGTCAAAGAAAAAGAGGAAGACCCCCAGCAAGATGGATTGGTAAAGTGCCAGCATCAGTGGGCTCAAGCCTGGCAACAATAGTGAGGTTGGCCCAGGATCAGGCAGTGTTTTGTTCTGTTGTGTATAAGGTCACTATGAGTCGGTACCGACTCGATGGCAGCTAACAACAACAACAACATGCAGACAGGTGAGATTCCCAGACAGCACAACTGGTACCTAGCCCAGTTTAACTGATCAACCTGAAAGGGAAGGAAAATCATATTCAGACCACCAAAGCCCTCTGTACGCACATGTTTTATGGAGATAAAGTCCTTGTGACTTCTTGTTGTTGGATGTGAGTAATTGAATAAAAAGGCATCTCAGGGACTCATGATTACCAATGAGGATCAAGAGAGGCGCATCAAGGGAGAGAAGGGAAGGGATTTTATCTAAAATTTGAATGTGGCTCTCCCTTCCCTTTGGTAAGTTGACTATAGTTGGGTGTTGTTGTTAAGTGCTGTCTAGTCGATTCCGACCCATAGCGACCCTGTATAGGGTTTCCAAGAAGCAGCTGGTGAGCTTGAACCACCGACCTTGCAGTTCAAATGGCTTTGCAGTTTGGCGCATAGCTCACAGCGCCACACTAGGACTCCTTGTTAATAAGCAGCCAAGTGTCTTCCCGCGTATTACATCTGCCACCCCAGCAGCTTAGCACTAACGGGGTGATTGGATATTCACCACAGACCTACTCAACATCCCTCCGTGTCCCTGCCTCGTCCCAGAGGTACCCACAACAGCCCTTCCCCTCAGGGATTCTCCCCACAGGATTCTCCCCTGGGTCCCTCTCTCTTCTTCACCACTTAGCGCTAAAGCCTCGGAGCCACTCGGTCCAGCGATCCTGGAACACTAAAGCCAGGAGGGAAATCTGAAAAGGGGCAAGGGGGCCCAACTCTTTCTTTACTTCTTAGTTTATAGTTTCCATGGCTACTGGGGGGAAGTGGAAGTCTAGAGCGGGTTGAGATTGCCGCCATGAAGTGTGTAGCGGTTGGGGGTGTAGACACAAAGGCTGGATATACTCCAACTGATGGAAGTTTTGAGATATTTGGGAAGTAGGGATTAGGGAGGGAAGAGGATGGAAGGGAAGTAGGTGTGGCTATAAAGGACAACCGAGGGATCCTTATGACTATGGACACCTTTTACCACTTAACTATAGCAATATCTCAGTTGTGATATTGTAAGATGTTGGAGCTGGTGTGGCGCTGTGGACTGACGCGCTGGACTGCAAAGTCAGTTTAAACCACAACGTGGGCAGTTCAGACTCACCAGTCGCTCATCAGAAACCCTATACAGAGTAGCTATGGATCGGAACCGACTTGATGGCACTTAACAATCACAACTGTTAGGGGGAAATTGGGTAACGGTACAGAGGATTTCTATTATGTAGACCATGTTTGGTCAACTGACCGTGGTGTCCCTTGAAATTATGGTCCTGAGTCCCCAGGCTCAGTGAATAGCTAGTTCATTTCTTTTTTACTGCTAAGTAATATTAGTTCTGTTGAGCATAGGATCATTATAAGTTGGAATCGACTCAGTGGGACCTAGCAACAACAACGACTAATATTCAATTGTTTGAATAAAACACATATGGTCTATCCACTCACCTGTAGATAGCTATTTTGTTGTTGGTTTTTTCCAATTCTTTGGTCTTCCTCATCTTTATTCATGCTCTACATAGAAAATTTGAATAGTGGGCCTAATAACCAATTTTGAAGTGCAGAACCCAGATACTTACAACATATCTGTAACAACTTCAGTGTTGTTGTTAAGTGCCTTTGAGTAGGCTCTGACTCGTTGTTGTTGTTAGGTGCCATTGAGTTGGTATCGACTCATAGCAACCCTGTGTACAACAGAACGAAACACTGCCCCATCCTGCACCAACCTTACAATCGTTGCTATGCTTGAGTTCATTGCTGCTGCCACTGTGCCAAGCCATCTCTCTGGGGATCTTCCTCTTTTTCTCCGACCCTCTACTTTACCAACCATAATGTCCTTCTTCAGGGACTGATCCTTCCTGGTGACGTGTCTGAAGTATGAGAGTCAAAGTCTGGCCATCCTGCCTTCCAAGGAGCACTCTGGCTGTATTTCTTCTGTAGTTCTGACTCATAGAAAGAACGAAATGCTGCCGAGTCCTACGCCATCCTCACAGTGTTGGAGATTATTATTTATGTCAATCCGACTCATTGAGAGCCATCCTCTTTTTTGCTGACTCCCTACTTTTCCAACCATGATGTCCTTTTCCAGGATCTGGTCCCTTTTGATAACTCGACAAAAGTGTGTGTGATGTAGTCTTACCATCCTCACGTCTAAGAAGAATTCTGTCTTCCATTCATTCAGTTCATCATAGATTCAGTATTCTTCAGCAATGTCACAATTTAAAGCCATCAATTCTTCTCTGGCCTTCCTCGTTCATTGTCCTAGCATATGAGGAGCTCTGGTTGTGTAGTGGTTACATGTTGGACTGCTAACTATAAGATCAAAACCTTGAATCCACCAGGTGTTCTGTGGGAGATGGATGGGGCTTTCTGCTCCCGTGAAGATTTACAGCCTTGGAAACCTTACATAGGGCCCCTCCAAGTCAGAACTGACTTGATGGCACACCACTGCCACCAACATATGAGGCAACTGAAAATACCATGGTTCGAGTCAGGTGCACCTTAGTCCTTAAGGTGACATCTTTGCTTTGCAACACTTTAAAGAGGTCTTTTGCAGCAGATTTGCCTAATGCAATACATCTAACAGCTTTAATGTTGTTGTTGTTGTTATGTGTCGTGTTCTGACTCATAGCGACCCTGCACAGGGTTTCTGAGGCTGTTAATCTTTACGGGAGCAGAAAGCCTCATCTTTCTCCTGCGGAGCAGCTGGTAGTTTCGAACTGCTGACCTTGCGGTTCGCAACCTGATTCGTAACTACTACGCTACCAGAGCTCCTTTAACAACTTTAATAGGTTATAAAATATCTGTGGTTTATATTGATTTCAATGTTGTTGTTGTTAAGAGCCGCTGAGTCAGTCTTGACTCCTAGTTACCCCCTGTAGACTTTCTGAGGCATGCCTGTTGAGTCCAGCACTTCTCCTACAGTGCCACACTAGGACTTCTTGATTTCAATAGTGACGGATAACATTTCTAGTGTTCATTGATGACTTTCTAAACTGAGGTGGTAAATTTCAGTTAGAAACTAGTAGACCTAATGACATTACTAGTGTTGGTGTCATCACCTTGCTCTCTCAGCCAGCCACCTGGTGGGTCAGACCCCACTACCTCCCACTGGCTAAGATGGAGACCCTCCTTTCTGGCCAATGGTGAACACCATGGCCCGCCCACTCACACAATATCTGGCAGATGATAGAGGAGCGAGGTCACTGGAGAGTGGTAACTCCAACCCTAGTGACAACACAGCTTTGGCAGCCCCTTCTCCTTTAGGACTGGCCCACCCGGAGCTACGGCAGACACTGGGGTTATTTTGGTGTCACTCCTTTGACAGCGTTGGGGTTACAGTCTATACCCCCAAGGGATGCCACTAAGTGGATACATAAAGCTACATTTCTCATTCACAGGCTGAATTCCTCCACAAACACCTGGGTGGTGTGGACCCAGGATCAGACTAGCCCCTCCGTTAGAGGAGATCCTGGGAGCAGCTGGTTCTGAGGGCCAACAGATGGGAAGCTGGTCCCAGGGCCCCGTGTTTTCTGTTATCCACAATCTTCATTCCAGGTCCCTGATAGGGAACTGCAGGCGGGGTCTGACTATAGAAGGTTGCGGCACCTTGCGCACTGCTTGATGTACCAGAAAACTTCAAAACCAGACACCTGACAGGAATAACTCTGAGATTTAGGGCAGAAGGAGTGTTATCAAAGGCCTGAGCAAAGCTTTGCAAATTTCCAATTTTCAGTGATCTTGTCTAATTCTGCCGGGGGTTTGTTACATGCACAGCTTTCCAGAGAAAATTGTTTAATGGCTTAATGTGAAAGGGACCCCTCAGCAGACACCCTCCCACCGCCCCTGCATTCACCAAAGTCCTTGGCAGGGCCCCTCTGGCTCCTGACCTCAAAGAACGCCCTCCCGCTTGTCAGGAGCCCACAGGGTCTGCTTTAAAAGGTCAGGCATTGCATTTTGTCGTTTGTGAATCTCACAGTGTTTGCAATCCTGCTCTCAGGCTCCCTGCGGTTCAATTAACTGTGGCTGCTTCCTTTCCAGCATGGCCAGCCCCCAGGCATCTGCTGGCTGCCTCATTATTTTATATAGTTTGAAAACCTGGCTTTTTAAGTTAAAGATAAACTTTATTGTATTTTTAAAATACAAAAACATGCTTTTTGTTGGTGGAAAAAATTAGAAAATACCAATAAGAAAAAACACACCACCACACCGAGAAAAAGAAAACCTTTTTAAAACTCTTTGTTGATATTGCGCGATATTTTCCCAATACATATGAATGTAGCAGACGAGGCCTGCCCCACCCTGTCCCAAATGTGCTTAGCTATAATGTTATTGTTAAGTGCCGTCTAGTCAGTTCTGACCTTGTATAGGGTTTCAAAGGAGCTGCTGGTGAGTTTGAATCCTTGACCTTGTGATCCAAACCTACCTTGCAGTCCAGTGCTTATCCTACAGCGCTATACCAGGATTTTGTAGAGACCACCAATCCAGTTTCCAACATGGTCTGTACCAATTTACACCCCCTAGCAATGTGTGGGAGTCCCTCAGGAGTGCAAATGATTAAGCATTCAGCTGCTAACCAAAACGTTGGATGTTCAAGTCCACCCAGAGATACCTTGGAAGAAAGGTCTAGTGATCTACCCTTCTGAAAGGGTTGTTGTTGTTGTTGTTAGGTGTCATCGAGTTGGTACTGACTCATAGCAACCTTACGCACAACAGAACGAAACACTGCCTGATCCTGGGCCAACCTCACAATTGCTGCCACACTTATGCCCATTGATGCTGCCATTTTGCCAATCCATCTTGCTGGGGGTCTTTGTCTTTTTCTTTGACCCTCCGCCTTACCAAACACTATATCCTTATCCAGTAACTGGTCTCTTGTGTGGCCCTATGGGTTAATGTGCCAGACTGCAAAGCCACTTGAACTGTAAGGTCGGCGGTTCAAGCTCACCAGCTATTTCCTGGAAACTCTATACAGGGTCGCTATGTATCGGAATTGACTCATTGGTTTTTAACAACAACAACAACAAGAAATGAAGGTTGGCCATCCTGGCATCCAAGGAGCACTTCTTCCAACACAGATCTGTTGGTTCTTTTGGAAGTCCATGGTACCTTCAATATTCTCCAACACCACAACTCATATGCATCAATTCTTCTATGATCTTCCTTATTCACTGTCCAGCTTTCACATGCATATGAGGTTATTGAAAATACCATGGCTTGGGTCAGGTGCACCTGTGTCCTGAAGCTGATACCTTTGTTCCTTAACACTTTGAGGAGATCATGTACAACAGATTTGCCCAATTCAATATGTTGTTTGATTTCTTGATTGCTGCTTCCATGAGTGGTGATGGTTGATCCAAGTAAAATGAAGTTCTTGACAACTTCATTATTTTCTTCATTGATATGGATGTTGTTTATTGGTCCAATAGCGAGTATTTATGTTTTCTTTATATTGAGATG
>NW_006408593.1:10810657-10812948 GCF_000296735.1 Chrysochloris asiatica | reverse complement strand
GACCAAGAGGCAGTTGTTCGAACAGAACATGGGAACACTGAATGTTTTAAAATTAAGAAAGATGTGTGACAGGGTTGCATTCTTTCGCCATACTTATTCAACCTGTATGCTGAGCAAATAATCTAAGAAGCTGGGTTCTATGAAGAGAAACGTGGCATCAGGATTGGAAGAAGACTCATTAACAACCTATGATATGCAAATGATACAACCTTACTTGCTGAAAGTGAAGAGGACTTAAAATACTTACTGATGAAGATCAAAGAGTACAGCCTTCGGTATGGATTGCACCTCAGTGTAAAAAGAAAACAAAAATCCTCATCACTGGACCAATAAACAACATTCTTATCAACAGAGAAAGATTGAAGTTATCAAGGACTTCATTTTTCTTGGATCAACTATCAACACTCATGGAAACAGTAGTCAAGAAAGCAAATGATGTATTGCATTAGGTAAATCTGCTGCACAGGAACTTTTTAAAGTGTTGAAGAGCAAAGACATCAGCTTGAGGACTAAGGTGCGCCTGACCCAAGTCATGGTATTTTCAATAACCTCATATGCATGCAAAAGCTGGACAGTAAATAAGGAAGACTGCAGAATTGATGCTTTTGAGTTATGGTGTTGCAGGAGAATACTGAAAGTGCCATGGGCTGCCAAAAGAACCAACAGATCTGTGTTGGAAGAATTACAGCCAGAGTGCTCCTTGGAGGCCAGGATGGCCAAACTTCATCTCTCATACTTCAGACATATTGTCAGGAGGGACTATTTACTGGAGAAGGATATCATGCTTGGTAAGGTGGAGGGTCAGAGAAAAAGAGGAAGACCCCCAACGAGATGGATTGGCCAAGTGGCAGCATCAATGGGTGCAAGTGTGGCAACAATTGTGAGGTTGGCCCAGGACTGGGCAGTGTTTTTTTCTGTTGTACATAGGGTCACTATGAGTCGGTACTGACTTGATGGCACCTAACAACAACAACCACCTTGGTCTTTGTTTGCATTCCATGTGCTTATTGACCATTTGGATATCCTCTTTTCTAAAATGCATGTTCACACCTTTCACATGTGTTTCTACTGAATTGTATTCCTTTCTCTTATTGAATTGCAAAGCATTTGTTATATACCCTGGATACACGTCCTTTGTCAGATATAGTTGTTCCTCTTGACAAGGAATGATTCCAGGATGCCTTAAAAGACCAAAATCCAATGATGCTCAAGTCCCTTGTAGAAAATGGTGTCATATTTGCATACAAAAGAACCCTGGTAGCATAGTGGGTTACTTGTTGGGCTGCTACCTGAGAGGTCAGAAGTTCAAATCTACTACTTGCTCCTCAGGAAAAAGATGAGGTTTTCTGCTCCCGTAAAGATTTATAGTCTCAGAAACTGTGAGTCAGAACTGATTCAAGGACTAAATGGCCCTTACACACTCCTTCTTGGCCTTTGAGAGAAGCTTTGATCACTTAATTTCTCTTCCCTTCCCTCAATCTATGAGGAACCCACAGATAAGAGAGCCGACTATATGGAAATTACAAGTATTTTTTCCAAATTTGTTGTTTTGCCTTTTCACTCTTTTAGTGTTGTTTGATGAACAAAAGATCTTAATTTTAATGAAGTTCAATTTGGGCAGCCTCAACTGAAAAATCCTCGTGGCACAGCGGATTAAGCATTGGACTGCTAAACGCAAGGTCAGTGCTTCAAACCCACCAACCATTCCATGGGAGAATGTTCAGGCTGTGTGCTCTTGTAAAGATTTACATTCTCAGAAACCCTAAGGAACCGTTCACCCTGTCCTACACAGTGGCTAGGAGTCGGCTGCAACTTGGTGGCAGTGGGTTTGGTTCACGGAGGTGTAGGTGCATGGATGCAAGGTTTTCTCTGCTTACCCTGTCCTCTATAGGCTCTACCTACATACCAAGAGCAACAACTGCCACATTACAAGTGCTGAGTAGCTACATTGCCTGGTGGCTATCTTATTAATAAGCACAAGTTTATAGGCAAGTGACCTCAGTTCCAATCTGAATCAGTTGCTTTTGCACTGGCTTCGATTCATGGCAACCCATGTGTGCCAGAGTCAAACTGAGCTCCACGGGGTTTCCAGGGGCTGGTTTTTTTCATAAGTAGATTGCTAGGTCTTTCTTTCTTCCCAAGTACCTTTGTCATTGTTAGGTGCCATCGAGTCTGTACCGACCCATAGCGACTTTTTGCACAGCAGAACGAAACACTGCCCGATCCTGGGCCAACCTCACTACTGTTGCCACGCTTGAGCCCATTGATGCTGCCACTTGGCCAATCCATCT
>NW_006408593.1:10797782-10809427 GCF_000296735.1 Chrysochloris asiatica | reverse complement strand
TGAGGTTGGCCCAGGATCGAACATTGTTTCGTTCTGCTGTGCATGGAGTCGCTATGAGTCGGTTCCGACTCGATGGCACCTGACAACAACAACAACATACTACCAGAACTTCTTGTTGTTGTTGTAAAGTGCCGTCGAGTCAATTCCGACCCATAGCGACCCTGTAAGGGTTTCTGAGGAGCAGCTGGTGAGCTTGAACCACCAACCTTGCAGTTCAAATGACTTTGCAGTCTGATACATTAACCCACAGAGCCACACCAGGAATCCACCAGAGCTTCTTAAGTCCTACTAAATACAATACATATATTATCTCATTTAGTCCTTCCAAACTATAAGAACTAGATCTACTCTTGCCACTCATCAGTTGACCAGGGTGGTTACCAGCGAGCCTACAAAACTCTTTGTGTGTTCCCTTTGGCCTTTAGTCATAGAAAGGAGTTTACCCTGATGACTGACTTTTCTTGCCTTGATGACTCCAGGGCAAACAGCTTATTTGATATTTCACAACCAAACAGTCGGGTTCTTCCCCCTACCCCCTGCTGCTCTTTCTTTCAAGAACTATCTTCTGTTCCACTAGCAATTCCAGGCTGGCCTGCAGGTCTTTTTCAATTGGGAATGTCCCACCTCAGAAGGTTCTAGGTGGAGCTCAGGATTTCACCTAAGGTTCCATACTCCACAAAGGCTTAGCAAGAGTAAATCTTCACTCAATCTACAATAAAAGTTTTTTTTTTTTTTAAGTACCTACACTAAAGGATTGCTGTCAGGCCTGTGTGATCTGTTACTAAGGGTCTGCCTGTGGTGGTGGCGGTGACGTGCCGTGGAGTCGGTTCCAACTCATAGCGACCCTATACAGGGTTTCCAAGGCTATGAATCTTTACAGGAGCAGAAAGTCTCATCTTTCTCCCATGGAACCACTGGTAGAACTGCCGATCTTAAGGTTAGCAACCTGATTTGTAATCACTACACTACCCCAGAGCTCAACAGATAGTATTGTTCTTACTGATTGCTGCCTTCCATCTTAAAAGACTTGAAAAAGAAGTTATTACTGGTGACACTATAAACTGGTTGTTCTGTAATCAAAAATGTAAAGGGAAGAAAGCACAAACTTTTGAAAAGTTTCAACAGCTTGTTATCAAACTTACGGATAATCTTCATTTTAGGCACTTTGAGAATACAATTTTTCCATGTCCCATGTCAATAAAAATAGTTGTGCTTCCATGATACTCTATTAAGTACCAGGCACTGAATTCTATTACCTCATGGATTCCTCACATTAATCCTACTGGGGAGATAGTGGTTTGTTGTTTTTTCTCCCTGTTTATAGATGAGAAACTGAGGCTCAGAGTGGCTGAGAATCTCACCCCGAATCAGACAGCTTTGGAAAAATAATCCTCTTCTCAGGGAAGCAATTTCCCACCACCTTCCTATCATCAAACCATCAGGTTATTCGTAGTCTTTAATAATCCTTTTCAAAGCAGGTTGTAAGTGAATTGAAATTAACATCAAGTCCTTGTGGGGAAATTGAAATCTTAATCATTCTCTTTTTCCTTCCTCATTTTTATCTGTTGCTGGGAGTACACATTTGTAATTCCTCTTTGAAACCGTCATATAATCTTAAAATGTGTTGTGTTTTTTTTTTCCTTTGCAATTTTGTGCAAGTAATCCGAAAACAGATTTTTCATACTATTATGTATTCAAAATTGAATGTAGCTTGTAAAAAAAAAAAAAAAAATGAACTGATAATAACTGAGAGAATCTCTTATTCTTTGAAAAGATTTGTTGTTAATTTCATTTTGTTTCTTTGCCTCCTTTTCGTTTCTTGTTTTCTTCCTGTGCATATCAAATTGCTGTAATTCACGGACTAATTTTAAGGTATGTTCATAAACGTCAGGATTTGCAGGCAGGTTATTTTTGCATGTTTTAATATGATTTGCTCTTTCATTCTCCTTTTTTAGATGCCAGGGATGTATAAATCCAGTTTAATATGACTTGCATTTCTGAGGTGTAACATAGAAACCATTGTGAAGCAAAACCAACCTCTTTCTGGTTTTTCAATGATTATCTTTTTCTGTCAAAATGAACCAAGGCCTCTAGTCTGAAAATTTGTAAAAAAATAAGTCTGCAAACCAGCCAGCAATCAAAGCTTACAGAATGAGCTCTGAATGGTTTCTAAGTGCTCCTTTATCTTCGTACCCACGCTTGAGTGAAGTGCTTTCTGTAAGCTGGTTACATTGGATACTGAAGACAGAGTATCTATTCCCAAGTGGTCATTCTATCATTGCTTAGTGGAAGGCTAGACATGACAATGGTTCTTTTCTGTGTGATCTTTTGCCTCTGAGGCGCAGTACCTCTACACACTTGACTTTGCTGACGTAGTTATATTGCACAGGGGTAAATCATTTGTATTCTAATTTATGTTGAAATAGATACAAACGTTAACACCTGGGTTTCAGCTGGCCTGCTAACACCTGAATTTCAGCAAAAGTGCTCTGTAATGAGCTCTGTAACATGAAATGACACCCTCCCCTGGGGCACTGTCCTACTTTCTTTTCATGGTCTCCTTTCTCTCATTTTTATCAATAAGTCTTTGTTCCTTCTCTTTGAGAGCTAATAGAAGATAGAAGAACTGCAAAAAGTATATTTGGAAGGCTGTGAGAAGCAGCATTTATTATGCTCAAATACTATTTCGGCTGATTTATTAACTTCCTACTACTATGCGTAGTGCTGTGGGTTAATGCGCTAAACTGCAAGGTTGGTTTAAACTGCAAGGTCAGCAGTTCAAGCTCATCAGCCATTCCTTGGAAACCCTATGCAGGGTCACTGTAAGTCAGAACCGACTCGACGGCACTTAACAACAACACCAACACATGCAATTGGTGCAGTCCTGGTGTGGCACTGTAAGATAGGCACTCGACCTTGAGGTCAGTAAGGTCAGCGGTTCAAATTTACCAGCCACTCCTCAGAAATCCTATATAGAATCACTATGAGTCAGAACTGACTCCACGACACTTAACAACAACACAACAACGACATGCAATCGATCCATTGATCCCTCGACCCATGGGCTATAGGCTCAGCATGCTTCCGCTGGCTTTCTCTTTAAGGAGCCTGATTGTACTGTAGGTTAAGCACTCAGCTGCTAATCACAAGGTCAGCAGTACAAACCCACAAGCCAGTCAGAAGAAGAATAATGAGTCTGTCAGTTCCCATAAAGATGTACAGCCTCAGAAACCTGACGTAGGAACTCTATGAGTCGAATCGACTGGGTGGCAGGGTTTGGTTTGGAGGACATGCAAAAGTTTTCTATGTTGTTGATGGGTGCCCTTAAGCCAGTTCTGACTCATAGAAATCCTATGTACAACAGAACCAAATACTGCCTGGTCCTGCTGTCTTTGAGCTAATGGTTTGCAGCTGCCATGTCAGTCCATCTCATTTAGGGTCTTCCTCGACCCTCAAGTAAGATGTCCTTCTCCAGGAACTGGTTCCTCCTGATAAATAACATATTTAAAGTACGTGAGGTGAAGTCTCACTAGCCAGCGTTGCTTCTATGGGGCATTCTGACTATAATTCTTCCAAGACAGATTTGTTTGTTCTTCTGAGGGTATGAATATCTTTACCAACACCATAATTCAAAGGCATCAATTCATCTGCATTCTTCCTTATTCATTGTCTAGCGTTCACATCCATAGGATACCACTGAAAATATTATGACTTGGGTCAAGTACACCTTAGTCCTCAAAGTGACGTTTTTACTTTTGCAGAAGGTTTGTCTAGGGTAATACATCACTTGATTTCTTGATTGCTGCTCCCAAGAGCCTTGATTGTTGATCCATGTAGAATATCTTTAACAACTTCATGGAAAGATATTCAGTGATATATTGCCACATCAGAGAAAAGAATAAATGGTGGGAATATAGCATAGGATTCAATGTTTCTAGAATGTACCAGGTGACTTATGTCTCCCAGCCTTTGTTCAAGCTGTACCTTCTTCCTGGATAGCCCTTCCAACTTCATCCCCCGGTTCAAACCCTGCCTCCTTTGAAGACAGTTCACCTGTCAGTTCTTCTAGGAACTTGACCCGATCCCTGTCTCCCATCCTTCCCCGCTCCTCTCTCACCATTTTTTGGTCTTTTCTAAATCTGCTCCAGGATAGCTATTACTTTTTCAATAAGTTGAGAAAAGGTTATAAAAATTAATAAGAATCTATCATCTACAACAAATACAGGAGAGAAAATAAATCATTCATCTGGATTCTTTCCCATCTGTCTGTGGAAGGAAAGCAGAAAAACGGCCTAAAAGATTTATGCCAGGGAGACACTGTCTGCAAATTACTCGGAATTCTTTTAAAGAAATGGATCCAGTTTCTTTCTTGTGGTTGGGGGAAGGGTCCTTGATGCCTAAAGGTCAGAGTTCTCTAGATGATGTGACTGGATATTAAAGGGCAAGTGTTCAAGTGCTGAGTGGGAATCCAGCCTTTTTAAATTATTATTCAATGGTAGTGAGGTCTTCAGGCACCAAACTCAAATCCTCAGACACTCTCTTTGTGCTGGATCTAATTATTGGTCCCAACAATAGAATTATACACCCACACCCCTTGCATGGTGGGAGGGAGGGGACTTCTCCATTCTCTGATTTTGGCCTTGGGACTTGCTTTGGGCAGTGGATGTGCCATGGTGTGGCAGGCATTCGTGGGTAAGATATCATCAGACACTTGAATGTGCTTATGCGATTGAGTTTGCCTTCCTATGCTACAACGATTGCCCTGAGAGGAACATAGGCCAAGTAGTCACTGTCCCTTCACCTTGGCACCAGGTGAGACACCTGGAACATACCTGGTGTCTGCTTGCCAAGGAGCCACTGGTCCGAGGAGAAGGAAAGACACATGGAGTCCATCTGGATCCAACTTGCAACCTGGATGTGCTGGAGCCTGGCGCTTGGAGTCCAGCCCAGTCCAGCACAGCCACGTGGCATCTGACCTGCTGACTGTGGGTCTGAAATAAGTGATTTTGATTTTAAGCCACTGAGCTCCAGGATGTTTGTTCTGTTATGCAGCGTTGTTGTGGAAATGACTAGCTGATACACTTTCCTCTGTCCTTCCTTTCTAGCTTCTTTTTTGTCCCAAACTATCTTCTACAAAATAAATATTTACACAGGGCCTATGTCAAGCCCTGTGATGGGCACTGGAGATACCACAACAACACCTAGACCAGACCCAGATAAGGTCCCTGCCTGCGGACTGTGACAGGATGCGGTGACAGAAAATAGCAAAGGGACTGAGGTCAGAGAAGGCCTCTTTGAGGGGGAAGCTTTGAGACCCAAATCCTGAGAATGAGTGGGTGTGTTTGTGTATAAAATGAGACATGAGAAACAGGCAGAGGGCCTTTGAGGCCATGTAGCAGGTTTGTACTTTTTCCTAATAGGAAAAGAGTCCTAATTTAGTGTGGAACTAATGGCTCAGTGGAGTCCTGGTGTGGCACTGTAGGATAAGTACTGTACCACAAGGTCGGTTTGACCTGCAAAGTTGGCAGTTCAAACTCACCAGCCGTTCCCCGGAAACCCTATACAGGGTGGCTGAGTCAGAAACAAGTTGATCACTTATGATGTCACTTAACAACAACAACAGCTTCCACACTGGCTCAGTAGAGACCCCGGTTGGCTTCTCAGCTGATGCACCTCTCTCTGTCAGTAGAGGCTGGCATGTTGCTTTGACGCTGAACATGTTTCAGGGGAGCTTCCAGACTAAGATGGACGAGGGAGAACGACAACAGGAAGAAAGACCTGGAAATCTACTTCGGATGGTGAAAACCTTAAGGTTCGCAATGGTTTGGTCTGTAACTGATGAGGAGTATGCCACAGGACCGGGCAGTGTTTCATTCTGTTGTGTTTGGGATCACTGTGAGTCTGGAGCTGAACTGACAGCAGCTAGCAGCAACATTCCTACTGTAAACAACAACACACACTGACTGAACACTTGCCTTGGGCCAGTGATAGGCAACTGTTGTGGTTGTTGTTGTTAAGTGCTGTGGAGTCGGTTCTGACTCATAGCAACCCTGCATAGGGTTTCTAAGGAGTGGCTGGTGGGTTTGAACCACTAACCCTGTGGTTAGCAGTCTAGTGCTTATCCTCCAGTGCCACACCAGGACTCCATGCTAGGTAACTAACAGGTATAAAATGTGTGATTTGCACAACTACCCCAATGTGACTAATCTCTCACTACCCTCTGTGTTTTACAGCTAGCACGGGGCACAGCTGGAACTGAAACCAGCCAGCCACCCATCCTAGCCTACTGCCTCCTGTGGTCTCACCGTGTCAGCATCACCCAGCACAGACCCCAGCCTGTCTCAGGACTGACCAGGGAAAACGACATGCATAGAGTGCCACTGGGTGTGAGGTGGACTTCAGGGAGCAGACGGTCCTCCTCTTTCCCTCCCCATGATGGCAGTTCCCTCCTGTCCTCCCTGGCTTCCCCTAAGCTTCGCTGCTGTTGTTATTTGGTGCTGTTGAGTTGGTACCGACTCATAGCAACCTTATGCACAACAGAACAAAACACTGCCTGGTCCTGCGCCAACTTCACAATTGTTGCTACACTTGAGCTCATTGCTGTCGCCACTGTGAGTATCCAGCTCGTTGCGGATCTCCCCCTTTCTCTCTAATCCTCCACGTTACCAAGCATGATGGCCTTCTTTAGGGTCTAGTCCCTCCTGATTATATGTCTGAAGTATAAGAGATGGAGGCTGGCCATCCTGGCTTCTAAGGAGCATTCTGGCTGGACTTCTTTGTTGTTGTTAAGTGCCGCCGAGTCGGTTCCAACCCATAGTGACCCTGAACAGGGTTTCCAAGGCTGTAAATCTTTAAGGGAGCAGAAAGCCTCATCTTTCACCCGTGGAGCAGCTGGTAGTTTTGAACTGCTGAACTTGCAGTTCACAGCCTGATTTGTAACCACTACACAAGGAGAGACTAATTTATCAATGTGATTATATAGGGCAGGGGGTTAATAAATTACCACCTGTGAGCCAGACCCACTGGTTCCTTGTTTTTGTATGGTTCCTGTGCGAAGAGTAGTTTTTACAGTTTTGAATGGATGGAAAACAACCCAAAGAAGGATGATATGCAAAAATGAAATGAAATCCAAGTGGTAGTGTCCATAAATTAACTTTTACTGGAATGCAGACATATGTATTTGGTTACCTATTGTCTCTGGCTGATTTCACAGTGAGACAGAGCCCAGCTACCTGCAAAGACTAAAATATTTGCAAGTTGAGGTGTCCCTTCACAGAGAAGTTTGCTGACCCCTGGTTTAGGGCAGTGTCTCCCTTCTCTTCTTAATAAGCCTGTCACTCCCCAGGAAGAAATCTCATGGACAACGATTGCTGATCAAACACTTCCTAGGGCTTCACTGGGTTGAAGTGTGCCTAAGTCTCACTCCAATTGGGTACTTTCTTTTTAATTTTAGTTACCCTTTCATAGCTTTCAGGTCCCAGGTGGTACAAAGGGTTAATGCACTTGGTCACTAGCTGAAAGGATGGAAGTTTGAGTCCAACCAGAAGGAAGAAGAAAGACCTGGAGACCTACTTCTGAAAAAGTCAGTCACTGCAAAGTCTACTGAGTGCAGTTCTGTTCTGATACACGAGGGGTCACCATGAGTCAGAGTCCAGTCAACATTAACTGGTTGATCCCTGGTTTCATTTGACTTCACCTGACCTGGCATAAACAAACCCTGGTAGCACGGTGTTTAAGCACTCAGTTGCAAATTGAAGACTTGGTAGCTCCAACCCAGCAGCCACTCTGTACAAGAAAGATGTGTAAACATCTGCTTCGTAAACATTTACAGCCTTGCATGGAAACAATTAGTCCAATGAGCTAATGGACCACACATGAACATCAGTCTCTAAGATACTGAGACCAGAAGAATTAGATGGTGCCCGGCTACCACTTGCTCCAAAATGGAGCACATTAGATGGTTCTAGATAGAGGGTGAGAAAAATGTAGAACAAAACTCAAAATCATAAAAAAGACCAGGCTGCTAACTGGTCGGATACAGGCTGGAGGCACCCCTGAGACGCACCCTGAGATGATGGTCCTTAGTCACCCATCAAGTCTGGAACAGAACTCACCACCGTGGCGGCTCAGTTTTCAGCCAAACAACAGATAGGCCTGTCATGGGAACGGGAACAGTAGGGAGGTACACACTCCATAGAATCATCAACCATTTGAGATCAAAGGGACAGCATTTACCCAAGGACACAGATCAGAAGGGATGGGAACAGGGACACAGGGAGGAAGTAGGATAAGTGATGTCACATTGTGGGGATTCAGTCAATGTGACGGAGCAAAATGTGTATGAATTGTGGAATGGAAAACTGATCTGCTCTCTAAACCTTCACCCAATTGACAGTAAAAAAAAAAAAAAAATTAACGCATAATTAATAATAGTCTTTGAAACTCTATGGGGCAGTTCTACACTGTCCTATAGGATCGCTAGGAGTCAAAATGAACTTAATAACAATAGGTTTAGTGTTTTGGTTTGGCGTTGTTCAACTTTCTGCTTCAGAGGAGAACTCTGCTCCTGCAGCCTGAGGGCGGAATTCCTGGCGCTGGGTCTGCAGAGCTGTTCTCTCTCCTCCAGGGGGCAGCACCAGTCTCTCCAACTTTCCCATACTTGGCTCTGGAGGCAACTGCCCGTGCTAGGCCTGCTGAAACTTGAAAACCCCTATATAGGGCTTCCAAGGCTGTAAACAGGAGCAGAAAGCCTCATCTTTCTACCGCAGAGCCACTGGAGAATTTGAACTGCTGACCTTGCAGTTAGCAGCCCAGCATGTAAACCACTGCACTACCAGGCCTCCTTGGAATTAGGTAATATTTCCTCCAAATCCTCCTTATTACGGGATGCCAACCCTGAAGGTCTGACCATACAGTCAGCCTTCCCCACCCCGGGGTGTCCCCACCTCCCACCCCCACTGTCTGACCTCCCCATAGATCCACTTTTGTATTTGGGATTGAATTTCCTTCCAAAGTTTTGATGGTGATGTTCTACAGAATTCTCTCATCTCCAAATTCTCCTCCCAGCAGCAGAGATGAACTCCAGCCAGGTACCAGAGCCTTGAAAAGATTCTCCATTGTCACCCTTTCTTCAGTCTCTATGTGGCAGTATTAGTCTGTCTCTCTCCCCATGGGTTTCTCTCCTCTGGATTTCTTTCATGCCTTTAGCATTTGGGAGTGTTTAGTTTTGCTTTTTTCTTTCCAATAAGAGAAAAGAATGTAAATGTAAATCTAAAAAATGTGGGCAGACATATGCTCTTTGGTTACTAAGTTTTTACTCTTTAACCTAACACGTGTGACAACAAGAGGAGGGAAACAATGACGTGCACATGTGCACACTCTGGCTGAGCTCCTGACAGTTGTCTGACAGGTTGGCATCTGATACAAATCCATTTTCTCCCAACTCTTGTCTTCTGCCTCATACAGAGTGTAGGCACTCAAGAGGGCTAAAACTTGCATGGTGCCTGGGCATTTGTTACAAAAAATATATATTTTATTATAATTTGTTGAGCACTAACTATGTGCCAGGCACTTTGCCGACTCACTGTTTTTATGTTTTCTTTTTTGTTAATGTTAAGTGCCATGGAGTTAACTCTGAGCTCCTGGTGACCTCATGTGAGTCCGAGTAGAACTGCGCTCCAGAGGGTTTGTAATGAATGATTTATTGGCAGCAGATGGCCAGGTCTTTCTTCTGAGGGGACTCTGAGTAGACTGGACTCTCCAACCTTCTGGTCAGCAGCTAGGACCATTACCTGTTTGTACCACGCAGGAACCCCACCTCTGGATGTTTTGTTAAGTGCCATCAAACCAATGTTGACTCACAGTGACCCCATGTGGCAAGGTCGGATTTTCTTGGCTGTAATCTCTATGGGGGGACTCCTGGTGTGGTGCTGTGGGTTAATGAACTGGACTGCAAAGTCAATTTGAACTGCAAGGTCATTGGTTCAAGCTCACTAGCTGCTCCTCAGAAACCCTATACAGGGTCAATATGGGATGGAACTGACTCAATGGCTCTCAGCAACAGCAATGGTTTATGGGAGTAGATCACCAGGTCCTTCTCCTGAAGGCTTCCTGGGTTAGTAGCAGACCACTAACCACTGCATAACTAGGTCTCTTTACTATCTGGATAGAGGATGTGTGTTTCCAACTTTGCTCCTCATTTAGGACCCTGGACCTCATTTTTTTATCAGCCATGTGGGCTCTTTTGGCCTCCCTTCTACATCCAGGGCATTTTCCTTTGTGTCTGTAACTGCACTCCCTCTATTTCTGGCAACAAGAAGGGTATGATTTCGGATTGAAGTCCCTATGAAATTGCTTCTCGATTCACCTACAAAATTGTCTCCATTTGGTACTTGGAGCCGTGATTCCACGTTCACTAACTAGTAAACGGTAACTGCTTTGCAGGATATATTTCCCCATTTCGTCCAATTTATTTCAAAGCAGTACAGAACAGAAAAGCAATTCTAAAGGTTGCCCTTTCCTCTCTTAGAGGCCAAATGGGGCTTTCGTCTACCACCATGTGAATTCTTTTCTGCTTTATTTGGCCACGAGCAGGTTCTGCTGGGATGATGTCCTGGGCAATTCTCCTGTGTCCTTCCCAAGCTTCTCATACACAGAGGCAGAAAGACTGGTGTTCTAATCCCAACATCAGTAACAGCAACCTTCCAAACCAAGTCCTGGTGTGGCGCTGAACTGAAAGGTAGGTTTAAAACACAAGGTTGGTGGTTCAAGCTTACCAGCCGCTCCTCAGAACTGACTCAATGGCACTAAAGAACAAGTCAAGCAAAGCTTAAAGCAGGAAGAGCAGATCAAAAAATTCTAAAAGTGATCAATAAGGAAAAAGAAACTGCTTATAAATACATTCTGAGTTCCAGAAAGTTGATTGAGGTCAGCAAAATGTGTCAAGAAAAAGCAATCAAATTTCAGTTCTCACGTGCGCCGTTCACCAGGAACTGGAGATGGTGGTAATGCCAGGGGCCTCGGGAATTTGGGCAGCTACTGTTCGTGGCTTTCTTGATGCCCACTGACCCCTTTCTTCCCTGGTAACAGAACCTGGGGAGGGCCCTGGTGTAGAATCCCCACATTCTAGGCAGGAGACCTGGGCTCGATTCCTAGCCAATGCACCTATGTGTACTTCTAGCAGAAGCTGTGTGTTGCTCTCATGCCCAGGTTTCGTTGGAGCTTCCAGACTAAGACAGACTAGGCAGAAAGCCCAATGGTCCACTTCCCCAAACACCAGCCAATGAAAAGCCCATGGATCACAACACATTGATCTGCAACTAAACCTGGGAAGACACAGAACTGGGAAGGTTTTGTTCTGTTGTGCACGGGGTTGTCTTGAGTCACAGCAGCAAACAACAAAAATTCCCTGATTTTATCTGTGTAGGAAAGACAGCCCCAGAGGACACACAACCCTCACAGTGATTGGTCCAGGGTTAGCCATGTGAACTGTTCTGGCCAATAAGATAGGGGGAGCCTCCTGCAGGGCTGCTGGGAAGGATTTCTTTCCTGCCAGGAGAGTCAGGGGCAGACTGTGGAACAGACTATCAACTACTCATGTGCAAATACAAACTGAAGCTGAAGAAAATGAAAACAAGTCCACGACA
>NW_006408593.1:10787571-10795762 GCF_000296735.1 Chrysochloris asiatica | reverse complement strand
AACAACAACAACAACAACAGGAGAGTCTTTGTCTCTGCTCCCTCCTCCCTGCCTTGAATGTGAAGTATGTATGAATGTTACCCTCATAACTGAGGCTGTCATCTTGTGACCAGGAGGGGAACTCCAGGCATAGGGCTCCAGACTCCTGCCATTTTGAACTTGTCTTGTAAGACAAATATCTTTTATTGGTAAAGTCATGAGGTCAGCAATCTTTTTCTCTAAATGGCCAGATAGCAAATATTGTTAATTTTGCAACTCACACGATCTCTATCACCAACACTAAGCCCAGCCAGGATAGTACAAAAGCAGCCACCAGATTATATAGACAGGCAGTTGCTGCTGCTGCTGCTGCCGCTAAGTCGGTTCCAACTCATAGCCACCCTGTGTAGGGTTTCCAAGGAACTGCTGGTGAGTTTGAACTGCTGAACTGTGTGTAGCAGTCCAGTGCTGATCCTACAGTGCCACACCATTCAGAGAACTTCAACATCAATCAGTTCTGTAGAATACCTTAAAGTTTTTCATTATTATTGTTTTTATAACCACTATCTTTATAAGTCTGATCTTAGACCATCTGAGAATGCTAACATCAGTCAGTTATATGCTACAACATTGTATATAGTACGTATTACTAATGATAAGATGTACCAAAACAAAGCAAAACAAAAAATCCAAACAACAGATGGTTGTAAGTGAGGTTTGTTGTAACTCCAATATGTCATAAATTGGGAACTATCTGTAAATGAATATGCGTGGATGTGTTCCAATAAAACTTTAATAATAGACACTGAAATTTAAATTTCATATCCTTTTTACATGGGATAAAATATTATTTCTCTTTTGTTTGTTTTCAACTATTTAAATTGCAAAAGCCATTCTTTGCTTGTGAGGCATACAAAGACAGGTGGTGAGCTGAATTTGGATTGCGGGTCATTGCTTGCCAACCCTTGTGTTACATCAGTTAGGTTTTCAGCTAGACCCACACTGTAAGCTGTCTGCCTTCTAGAGGATTGTTCTCCAACCTCCCATTTCACAGCTGACAAAGCTGAGGTCCAGAGAGGTGACATGACTCTACTGGTGTCAGAATTAAATCTAGATCTAGTCCTGGATTTTTCTCTAGGATTTTCACTGCTTACTTTTCATTCACACACAATTCATGCCTCTTTCATCTATGTTGTAAGTGCCACCAGAAATTCAAGTCGATACAGAAGATGACATGGAACGTGGAATATCATTGCTGAACTCAAATGCATCTTGGCTAAAAGCAGAGAACACCAGAAGGATATTTACTTGTGCCTTATTGACTATGCAAAGGCAATCAACAACTGTGTGAATCATGGCAAGTTATGGACAACACTGTGAAGAATGGATTTTCCAGAAGAGTCCATTGTTCTCATGAGGAACCTGTACATAGATCAAGAGGCCGTAATCCACACAGAACAAGGGGATGCTGAATGGTTTAAACTCAGGAAAGATGTATGTCAGGATTGTGTTCTTTTACTATACTTACTCAACCTGTATACTGAGCAAATAATTCAAGAAGCTCGATTATATATATAAAGATCATAGCATTAGAGTTGAAGGAAGACTCAGTAACAACCTACTTTGTGAAGAATACACAAACCTTCTTGCGGTAAGTGAAGAAGATTTGAAACAGTGATGAAGATCAAAGACTACAGTCTTCAGTATAGATTTTTTTCCCATATAAAGAAAATGAAAATCCTCAGAATTTGACCAATAAATAACATCACGATAAATGGAGAAAAGATTAAAGTTGTCAATGACTTCAATATGCTTGAATCCCCAATCAATGCTCACAGAAGCAACAGTCAAGAAATCAAATGACATATTGCATTAGGCAATTCTGCTGCACAAAACCTCTTTAAAGTGTTCAAGAGCAAAAATGTCAGTTTCAAGACTAAGGGTACACTGACCCAAGCCATTATATTTTCTATTGTCTCAGGTGCATGTGAAAGGCCACAGAAGAATCAATGCATTTGAATTATGGTGTTGGAAAAGAATGTTGAAAGTCCCATAGACTAGCAAAATTAAATAAATCTGTCTTAGAAGAAGTACAAACAGAATGCTCCTTACAAGCAAGGATGGTGAGGTAAGACTTCATCTATCATACTTCATACGTGTTGTCATGATGTCCCTGGAGAAGGACATCATGCTTGGGAAAGAAAGGGTCAGTGAAAAAGAGGAAGAACCCAACAAGATGGACTGATGTAATGACGGCGACAATGGCCTCAAACATAACCATCATTGTGAGGATGAGGCAGGACCAGGCAATGCTTCATTCGGGTGTGCATACGGTCACTATGAATTGTAACTGAGGTTACAGTGTCTAACAATAACAAGAGCTTGTAGACCGAGACATTTCTCATGTTGCAACTGTTGAATTTCATTCATACCAATATATCAAAGGCCAAGAAAGCACCGTGTTTACTGAGGACGTGTTCCATGTAAGACACTTTACATTATGAGGTAACTAACACTATTCCTGTTCCACAGGTGAGAGACAGAGGTTCTGAGAGGTCTATCTTTACTCACGGTCACCCATCATGATGGTATCAGTCCCACCCAGCCCATTCTGACTGACTCCCACAAGCCTGGACCCAACGCTGGGCATACCCTAACTTTAAAAAAGGGGGGGTGGATTTTTTTTTCTGCCACTGAATACTTGAAAATAATCCCAGAAGAAAATAATCACATTTCTTTCTGAAATGTGATTCGGCTAAAATCGTCTTTTACGGTTTCTTGGCAGAGCTTGAAACTGTCCACGGTAAATAGGAGATGACATTCATTATTCTGGCCACTAGAGGGCAGGAAGAAGCCATGTTTCTGAAGCGGCTGGCTGCCTTGACTTGATTACACTGAATTTATCCACTTAGGTTTATGGAAAATTTAGGGGAAATGTGTTTTATTATTTAAACATTTTTTATTATGAATTGGATGAAGTCTTATAGAGTGATAATCAATTTAGCTTTGTTTTAGCACTGTAAAAAAAAAGTTATTTTTTAAAACTTTTTATTGTGAATTGAGTGAAGGTTTACAGAGCAGGTCCTCAGTTTTACATTCAACAAAATCCTATACTTCATTTCATCTCAGTGATTTCAATCCTCTCAATGTAACACCAGTTACCCATTTCCTCCCTGTGGTTCTGATTTCCATTCTACCTTCTTGCCCAGCCCTTCTCAACTTTGTCCTTAGGCAAATGTTGCCTGTTTAGTCTTGAATGATCGATTGACCATTTTCCAGGGAGCTTACCTCACTCCTGTTGTTCCCATAGTTACTATCTACTGTTTGACTGAAAACAGTAGATAGTGACTTCCATTGCAGAATTGAGGGGTGGTTGAGGGCCACAGTCTCTGGTTCCTCCAGTCTCTTTCTGACCAATAAGCCTGGTCTTTTTTATATATATATATAATTTTGAGTTTTGTTCCACGTTTTCTCCCACTCTGTCTGAGTCCTTCTAATGTGACCCCTTTCAGAATAGCTAATAGTGGTAGCTGGGGACCACCAAGTTGTTCTGGTCTTGGGAAAATGGAGACTTCTGTTCCTATGGTTCATTAATCCATTAGACTAATTTATTCCAAGCGTCTTTATTTTCATCACTCTTTTTTCCTTCACACACAGAGAAACCAGTAGCTGCACCTTAAATGGCTTTTAAGAGCCCAATTGCTACTCACAAAAGTAGACTCTAGAGCATAGTCTTTGTGGGCTGTGCTGCAGAACATCAGTTTTATATTCCACAATTCATACCCATTCTGTTTCAGCTCATTAATTACAGTCTCCACAATGGAATCTCACTCATCCCATATCCTCCCTGTGGTGGTGGTGGTGGTGGTTATATGCCGTGGAGTCGGTTCTGACTCATAGCGACCCTGGACAGGGTTTCCATAGCTGTAAATCTTTACGGGAGCAAAAAGCCTCATCTTCCTCTGGCGGAACAGCTGGTAGTTTTGAAATGCTGACCTTGCAATTCGCAGCCGGATTCGTAACCACTACGCTACTAGTCTCCATTTCCCTTCTTTCCAACCCCTTCTGAACTTTGTCCTTGGGTTCATGCTGCCCTTTTGCTGAAAATTGAACCACAGGGTGAGTTTAGTTCCTGACCTGGGGGTGACTAAGGATCACAATCTCAGGGGTCCACTGGTTTCTGTCGACCACTAAACCTGATCTCACTTATGATTTTGAATTTTGTTCCACCTTTTCTCCCACCCTATCTAAGACCTTCTAAAAGAATGCCTTTCAGAGCAATTAGTAGTGCTAGCCGGGCACCAGCTACCTCCTCTGGTCTCAGAGTCCTGGAGACTGATGTCCCTGTGGTCCAGGAGTCTGCTGGACTAATTGTTTCCATGTGTCTTCACTTTTCATCACGTTTCTTCCCACCAGACAGGGAGAGAGAGACCAGTAGTAATTCCACCTTCAGTAGCTGCTTACACGTTTTTAAGGTCCCTGTCACTACTCACCAAAGAAGGCTGTTGGACACTGTCTTTGTGGCCTAAGTTATGCCAACTGATCTTAGCATCCCCTGAGCCTATGGTCCTCAGCCCACAGACCCAACAACTCATTCCCTCAAGGTATTTGCTTGTGTCAAAGAACTTTCCAACACTTTGTCCCCCTATGCTCCATCACATTCATGGAAGTATTTGCAGCAAAGGTCAATACCTATGTAAGGAAAGAAACTTTCTTGACCAAACTTTAGCCTGGTTTTGGGATCCATCTAAAATCACCTAGGCCTTAGCTTATCAAAAACGTGACTAGGCCTAGCTGCCAGGAAATTTTAGAGAAAAACAGTTAGGTCAGGCCACCCTCAGAATCATTGGAATTTCCCCAGTTTCCCCTCATATGCAATCAATCACTGCAATAGCAAAAGCCAATCCATTTATACGCACTGCAGCTGATGATGCAGTTGTTGTTGTTAAGTGCCGTCGAGTCGGTTTCGACCCATAGCGACCATGAACAGGGTTTCCAAGGCTGTAAATCTTTACGGGAGCAGACCGCCTCATCTTTCTCCCGCGGACCAGCTGATAGTTTCGAACTGCGGACCTTGCGGTTCTCAGCCGATTCATAACCACTACGCTACCAGTACAGCTGATAAAATCCTATAAAAGGCAGGGAAACTAACAAGCCGGGGTCACCTTCACCTCCCTGCAGAGAGACTTTATGAAGGTAGACCCCAACGCGTTGGAAAAATAAACCTCTTGCTATTGCATGGAACTCGAGTCCTGTTGATCTTTTTAGGGGTCTCTCACCAGGATAGGGTCCGTTTTGGGGGGCCTTACACCTATGTGTTGTTGTTGGTAAGTGCTATCTTGTCAATTCCAACTCACAGCGACCCTGTACAGGATTGCCAAGGAGCAGCTGGTGAACTTGAAGTGCCGGCTTTGCAGTTCAAGCCAATTTTGCAATTCAGCACATTAACCAACAACGCCACACCACGACTCCATGTACCTATGCATATTGGCTGTCAAACCTACCTATATTCATAGATGTGCTCCCACACCTGTCCAACCTGTGTGTCTGTCCACACAATAGATCACCATTATTGCAGGACTGTGTACGGCATGTCTGCGCCTTTAGCTCTTACACTGCTCCCAGTATCCTCTCCTGCTTCCATCAGACGAATGTTTTGGTCTTGGGTTTCAACATACTCATTTTTCTTATGGGAAAAAATAGAAAGTCCTCAGGACTCAGGTTGCTTCACACATGAGTATCATCAAGTCAGGAAACATGAATGGAATATTCATTAAGTCGACACATATTACTGAGTAGTCACTGGGTACAGGTGATGGGGGACAAGAGGGGACACGAAAGGTGTGGAACTTGCAGTCAAGTGGAACGTGGACTGTGAGAAGTAATCAAATCAACTCAATGATCTAAGGTGTAGAGCGGAAGGGTCAGAGACGAGCTCTGTGTGGAAGCAACATGTCACCTGACTCTGGGAGGGGGTGGACAGCAGGCAGGCTTGCAGAGAGCTGGGGGATGAGAATAGTCCAGGAATGGAGACCGCAGCAGGGAGGGCATGCTTGGAGCCTGAAGGCTGGATGGTGATGTGGCAGGGTGGAGGAGGCGAGGAGTGAGGGTGAGGGAGTCTTGTGCTGGCAACAGTGATATGAAGATGAGCATGTTGAACGTCACGGCCAAGCCCTGTGCTAGGTGCATCGTCCCCACAAACTCAGGCTTACATACTACTGTTGTTGTTAGCTGGCCCCCAACTCATGACGGCCCCAGGCCCGCTGGGATGAGACACGGCCCAGCCCTGAGGCAACTCCATGATGGATTGCTGGTCAGACTGTTGAGATCCACAGGATTTGACTCCTTGATTTTCAGAAGCAGATCACCAGGCCTTTCTTCCTACTCTGTCTTAGTCTGGAAGCTCCGCTGAAATCCGTTCAGTATCATAGCATCACACAAGCTATGCTTGAGGGGCATTGGGTGGGAGTTGAACAAAGGTCTCCCTCATGGAAGGTGAGAATTCTACAATCGAACTACCACTGCCCTCCATCCCACATTGTTGTTGTTGTTATGTGCCGTGGAGTCGGTTCCAACTCATAGCAACCATGTACAGGGTTTCTGAGGCTGTAAATCTTTTCGGGAGCAGAAAGCCTCATCTTTCTCCCGTGGAACAGCTGGTAGTTTAGAACTGCCGACCTTGAGGTTAGCAGCCTGATTGGTAACCACTACGCTACCAGAGCGCCTTAGTTTCTATGTTTTTGTTGTTGTTATTGTGCCGTGGAGTCAGTTCCGACTCATAGCAACCCTGCCCAGGGTTTCCGAGGCTGTAAATCTTTATGGGAGCAGAAAGCCTCATCTTTCTCCCGTGGAACAACTGGTAGTTTCGAACTGCTGACCTTGTGGTTCGCAGCCCGATTCGTAACCACTATGCTACCAGAGCTCCTTATACTAGTCCCCAAACCAGACCAAACCCACTACTGTCAAGTCCATTCCAATTCATAGCAACCCTGTACTTGGCGGCCCTGTAGGGCAGAGCGCAACTACCCTATAGGCCTTCCAAGGCTGTAATCTTTAGGGACCAGATTGCTGCATCTTTCTCCCCCTGAGCAGTTGGCAGTCTCCAGCTGCCCAACTTTCAGTCAGCAGTTGAGCTCTTTGACCACTGTACCACCAGGCCTCCTTCACGTACTGTTGTGTTAGTTCCGTCAAGTCAGTTCTGACTCACAGCGACCCTGTATAGGGCTTCTGAGGAGCAGCTGGTGGGATTGAACCACTGATCTCACGGTTAGCAGTCTAGTGCTTATCCTACAGCGCCACATCAGGACTTCACGTACTATTACTAGTTCCATCATACAGGTGAGAAAAGTGAGCCTTAAAGGGGTGGAGCCAATCCACCAAGGCCACCTAGCCAGGAAGGGGCCTAGCAGGGAAACTCTGACCTATGTCTGCCTGACTCCTCCATACAAAGATTAAGAACCCTGAGATCCCAGCTCCTGGCCAGGAATTGTCCCTAAAACCTTCTTGTCCCCTGGCCATTTAGGTAAAACATTTTTTACCATCAGTTCCTGGGCATGGGAGGAAGGCAGAGATATAAAACAAGGAGAGGAAAATATTTTTCTAGAGAGAGATTATCAGAGAGAAAGAATTCCCAACTCTTGTCTCCTTTAAAACTGGTGCTCACTGTAAAGACTGACCCCTGGAAAGGAAGAGAAGAGGCCTCATGTTCCTGAGCACCACCTCAGAGCTTAGAGACGTCGGATGGTTTTGAAGCTGAGCCAACATTCCAGGGCTCTTGAGAACTTCCTAGGCTAGCATGCACTAGCATGACCCGTCTTGATAGCAGATCTACCTTGAAGAGTTTCTTTCTGCCTTTTGATAAATGTAGAGGGCCGTGACCTGCCTTTGCTGTCTCTGAAGACTTGGGCTGGTGTTGCCACTGGGGTGGAAGGTGCACAGGGGTCTCAGGGGGAATGTGCTGCTGAGCAGATCTGACTCTCCTGGAGCCCAGCCTCCTTCCTGTGCCAGACCCCTCACACCATGTTACTGCTGTTGTTATCAGGGGCCATCCAGTCGAGCTCAACTCACAGCGACCCCATGTGATAGAGTAGAACTGCCTATGTTGTTGTTGTTATGTGCCATGGAGTTGGTTCTGACTCATAGCGACCCTGTACAGGGTTTCCGAGGCTGTAAATCTTTACAGGAGCAGAAAGCCTCATCTTTCTCCCACGAA
>NW_006408593.1:10782412-10785666 GCF_000296735.1 Chrysochloris asiatica | reverse complement strand
CTATGAGTCAGTTCCGACTCGATGGCACCTGACAACAACAACAGAGAATCCAGGATGACCTAATCCTGAGATCTTTAACTGAATTACATCAGCAAAGAGCCTTTCTCCAAATAAGGTCATAACCATGGGTTTGGGAAATTAGGAAGGGACACATCTTTTAGACGCTACCATTTGATCAACCCAATCTAGAGACCAAATGGATTCATTCAGGTTACAAACCCACCACAGTATCAGGCACAAGATAAGAGCTCAGCTGACAACAGGCAGTTGTTCAAACAGAGCAAGGGGACACTGAATGATTTTAAATCAGGAGAGGTGTGTGCCAGGGTTGTATCCTTTCACCACACTTATTCAATCTGCATACTGAACAAATAATCCGAGAGACTAGATTATATGAAGAAGAATGTGGCATCAGGATTGGAGGAAGGCTCATTAACTTGCTTCCTGAAAATGAAACGAACTTGAAGTACTTGTTGATGAAAATCAAAGACCACAGTACTAAGTTTGGATTACATCCAACATAAAGAAAACAAAAATCCTCACAACTGGACCAACAAGCAACATTTTGAACAGAGGAAAAATTGAAATCAAGGATTTCATTTTATTAGGATCCCTGGAAGCACCAGTCAAGAAATCAGACGACATATTGCATTGGGCGAATCTGCTGCATAAGACCTCTTTAAATTGTTAAGGAGCAAAGATGTCGTTTTGAGGACTAGGGTGTGCCTGACCCAAGCCATGGTATTTTCAGTTCTTCTTATGCATGTGAAAGCTGGACAATGAATAAGGAAAACAGGAGCCAAATCAGTGCATTTGAATTATGGTGCTGGTGAAGAATATCGAAAGTGCCATGGACGGCCAGAGAAAAAACACTCCTGGAAGCAGGAATGACAAGATGTGCTTTAGATATGTTATCAGGAAGATATCATGCTTAGTAAAGTAGAGAGGGTCAGCAAAACAGAGGAAGACCCTCCATGAGGTAGCTACACACAATGGCTGCAACAATGGACTCACACATCAACGGACGTGAGGATGCCACAGAACTGACGGCAGCGTTTCATTCTGTGATACACGAGGTCGCTATGATCAAGAACCAACTCAAGGGCACCTAACAATGACAATGATGATTTATGCGTATAGAGGTTGAGCCTGAAGTTAAACTATACACATTGGTCAGACACAGAAACAGGAGTAGAAAGACCAGCCACTTGCAGAGCGCCGAGTTTAGCTGCCAACTTGTCATACTGCATTTCCCAACTTGACCCAACTTGTTTCAGCTTTCGGATTCCCCGAATTCTCTCTCTGTTACAAACAGGCTTTTCACAGCAACTGCCTGTTGTTGCTGAGCCTGGGTTTTGCACCAGGTGACCTCGGTCAGAGGCCAAGGAGACTGAGCTAAGCACAGCACACCTGGCCTGAGGCAGTGGCACACAGCCAGTCTGTGTCTGCTTCTTGTGTGAGCTCAGGCTTGGCCTCAGCAGGGGAGAGGGGTAGTCAGGGACTCAGGTCTAAAGGTCAAGGTCGTTTTTCACTGAGAAGAAATTGATTTCACCCTGTGTGAGGAGCAGTTCATGACAGAGCCAGGCAGGGGTGTACAAGTACCGCAGGTGTGTGGATGGAGGAAGACGAGAAAAAGAATGATCTACGTGGGACAACTGGTTGGTTGGTTAGTTAGTTGGTTGGTTAGTTAGTTAGTTAGTTAGTTAGTTAGTTAGTTAGTTAGTTAGTTAGTTAGTTAGTTAAAGGCAATCTTCAAGTTCCTTATTGATACAAACCATTAGTGCCCTTAGCTACTAACTGAAAAGTTGAAAGTTGGAGTCCACCCATAGACATCTCAGAAGAGAGACCTGAAAATCGTCTGAAAACAACCTCTGGAAACTCTGTGAGCACAGTTCTAGTCTGACACACATGAGGTCATTATGAGTTGGGACTGACTTTTTGGCAACTGGTGTTTTTAAGCTTTCAGGGGTGTCGTTTAGATTAAATCCAAGCTATGGCAGTGGAAGAATTGATGCATTTGAATTATGTTGGAGGAGAATATTGAAAGTGTCATGGGCTGCCAAAAGAACCAACCGATGTATGTTGGAAGAAATGCAGCCAGAGTGCTCCTTGGAGGCCAGGATGGCCAAACTTTGTCTCTCAGACTTCGGACATAGTGTTAGGAGGGACCAGTCACTGGAGAAGGATATCATGTTTGGTAAGGTGGAGGGTCAGAGAAAAAGAGGGAGACCCCAAGCGAGATGGATTGGCCAAGTGGCCGCATTGATGGACTCAAGCGTGGAAATGATAGTGAGGTTGGCCCAGGATCAGGCAGTGTTTTGTTTTGTTTTGTTGTGCATAGGGTGGCTATGGGTCGGTACCGACTCAATGGCACCTAATGACAACAATGATCACACCAAGATTCATCCATCTGGGCTCAACTGTAGAAGCCACCAGGGTAGGTTTCATGAGTCATCCCTAAGGAAGAGGAGGGTCAAGCTGGCCAGTGCAACAACAGGCCATGCCCAGTGCCAGAGGAAGTGGCTCTGCAATCAGGAGACCTGTCCCTACTGTGGCCTCAGGGGACCCAGGCGTGCTACTGAGAGAGGAAGTTGTGGTCTTAAAGACATACTGCCGGGGAAGGACCATTTCTCTGCTGCATTGCCCACCTCTCCTCTCTTCTCTGGCCTGGAGCCCAGCGAGGGCAGGAGGCCCCTTCAGGGTGACAGTCAGCATGGGGAGGATCCCAAAGAGCAAAGGGGCCCAAGCTGTGAGCTAGACCAGCTCTTATGTGTGGACATGAAGGGGAGAGGTGCTCTCAGAAGGATTAGGGAGACCTCTGTTCTGGCTGAGGGGGCTGGTTCTTGTGCCCCAAGGAGCACCTTCTGCCCCAGAACAAAATGGGAGGGGAGTAATGTCAGAGAGTAATATTTTGTGACTGTTTTGTACCCCTGTTTTCACCCCCAGGTTGCTGTGACCTGGGGGAAACCACACTCTACACTTTACAATGAACACTTGTGTTGTGATTATAGTTACGGGCACTGGAGTCAAAGGGCCTGAATCTAACTCCCAGCTCAGCAGAGTCCTGTCTGTACCTCAGTGTTCCTCATCTGTAAAATGGGGATGTGAATCAGACACATCATGCTGTTTGTGACCTGTACCCTTTTGCCAGTTAGCTGTTACTACTCCTATGATGTGGTGAGGACCTACTGTGTGCTCGTCTTCTTGTTAGCTGCCCTCAGTAGATTCTGACCTCACATCCATGAAATAGAACT
>NW_006408593.1:10779451-10781312 GCF_000296735.1 Chrysochloris asiatica | reverse complement strand
GGTCCCCCATAAGGATTTACAGCCTAGGAAACCCTGTACAGGGTCACTATGAGTCCGGACCGACTCCACAGTATTTAAAAACAACAAGTGGCACTGTATCAGAGTCCTGGTGTGACACCATCCGATAAGCACTCGACCTCAAGGTCAGTTTGAACTGCAAGGTCGGCGGTTCAAACTCACCAGCTGCTCCTCAGAAACACTATACAGGGTCACTATGAGTTGGAATCAACTCAACAGGACTAAAAACATCAATGAAAACATGGTGCTGTAGGATACGCATAGGACTGCTAGCAACAAGGTCAGCAGTTCAAACCCATCAACCGCACCACAGGAGAAAGATGAGGCTTTCTGCTTCCATAAAGATTTATAGCCTTGGAAACCGTATACAGGGTCGCTGTGAGCTAGAACCAACTTGATGGCAGGGGTCTCTTGTTTTTATAATTTCTCTCTCTCTTCAAGATCCAGGTCTGCTCAGGTCTCCACGTCAGAAACAAAATACCCAGCAGTCCTCTAGCCATGGTCTCCTTGACTTCTTTACAAAGCGTCTCTATAGTAGGGAGTCCTGCCATCTCTGCTCATTCTTTCTTCCCTTCCCTGTCCCATATCCTCTCAGCTCCTGTCTCCCCAGGGGCAGACCAGCCACTTGGGCTCAGCTCACACCTCCTTGCTTTTACTCCTGCAGCTCCCTCAGCCAGGATTACCATTTCTCCTCCCCTTCATCTGACCTGTTCAAGGCCTGGCTCCTCCAGGCACTGCCTGCTCTCCCAGAATCCCACCCACACCTCTAAATATCCACCTATCATCAAATGCCAGCACAGTGAGTTAAGAGGTTGAGGGTCTGCCTTTAATACCCAAAGGTAAGTATTGAGCTGCTACCTGGAAGATGAGCAGTTCTAACTCTCTGCAGCTGCTCTGCAGGAAAAAGATGAGACTTTTGGCTCTGCAAAAATTTACAGCTCAGAAATCCTATACAGAGTCACTGTGAGTTGGAATTGTCTCCACGGCAGTGGGTCTTGGGTGGGTGGTGTAGACACTGACTCTCAGAACAAACATCTGTCTGAGTGTCTCAGTCAGGAAGACCTGTGGAATATTAACCTGAGTGTGTGGCCTTGTAATCAGGGTGTTCATCTACGTCTGTGCCTCTTTCCAGTGGCAGAACCATGCCTTCTTAGGTCCTACTGCCCACCATGCCTTGTTCAGGATTGGCTCACCTGGCAGGTGTAAGTGGTCCACTGAGATTCTGGGGCTGTCTGAGCAGAGCTCACCAGGACCCAATCAGCCTGAGTCAGAGTTCAGGGGAAGTCTTCAGCTGGAGGATAGCAAGGGCTATTGGGGGTGGTTAATGGGAGGAGGGTTACATTGAGTGAGAGACTGAGCTGCTGAGAATGGTGTGTGGTAGGAAATGGGCTCCAGGGGCAGTGGACTTAATGGAAAGAGCCCAGGTCCAGTCAGATCCCAGAACTGGCTCCCGGTTAATTGGGGAACTTTAATCAAGTCCCGTTTCCTATTTTAAGATTTCAGATCTCTCATCTGTAAAATGAAAGGATCAGACTGAATCAGTTTCCCAAACTGGGTCTTGTGGATCACTACACTCCAAGATTGAAGAAGTTGGTAGAATTCTTCTATTTCATCTTCACTAGATTTAGTGGTTGGTGCATAAATTTGAATAATAGTGGTATTAAATGGGCTTCCCTGTAGGCGCATGGATATTATCCCATCACTTACAGAAATAGAAGAATTCTACCAACTTCTTCAATCTGAAATCGATCAAACATGCAATCAAGATGTATTGCTCATTACTAGTGATTGGAATGCAAAAGTAGGGAGCAAAGAGGAGGGACCAGTAGTTGGAAATTTTGGA
>NW_006408593.1:10775708-10776964 GCF_000296735.1 Chrysochloris asiatica | reverse complement strand
AAAAAAGAAAAAAGAAAGTAATCTGACTGTAGCCTCCTTTTTGCATTTAAGGTCTGTTGTTGTTAACTGCCTCCGAGTTGGTTTCAACTCATAGTGGCTCTGGATAGGGTTTCCAAGGAGTGGCTGGTGAGTTTGAACTGCCAACCTTTCAGCAGTCACCACTTCTCCTACAGCACCATACCAGGATATTTCAAAAAGTCAACCCCACTGCCAGGGAGTTGACTCCCGCTCGTAGCAATCACGTAAGACCGAGTAAACATCTACATAGGCTTTCCAAGATGGCAAATCTGTACAGGAGCACACAGCCTCATCTTGCTCTCGTGGAGCAGCTGGTGGCTTTACACTGGAAGTTTGCAGTCCAGTTGTTGTTGTTAAGTGCCACTGAGTTAGTTCCGCCTCATAGTGACTCTGTATAGGGTTTCCAAGGAGGAGCTACTGGGTTTGAACTGCCACCCTTACTGTTAGCAGTCCAGTGATTATCCTACAGCGCCACACCAGGACTCCATTTCCAACCCGTCAATATGACCCTGCATAGGGTTTCCAAGGAGCAGCTGGTGGGTTTGAACTGCCAACCTTGCAATTCAAACTGAACTTGGGGTCCAGTGCTTATCCTACAGCACCACATCAGTTAGCAGCCCCAAAAGCCCAAAAGTCCTACAGCAAAGACACCTCTTCAAATGTCTTTAGTATGTTCTTTCCGAACTCTCTTGACTAATAGAACTCTTCCCTTCAATTTTGCTTGTTTGTTCATTTGTGCAGAATCAACATCTTGAGGAATATAATCTTTGAGGGATTTGGAAAATAATGAATGAGATGTTTTCTAAATCCCCTCCAACCCTTAAAAATCATCATATTTGGGGAAAATAAGAGCCCCAAACTAGGAGACATTAGCTCATTGGTTTAAAAGTCACTCACTATAAGACAGGTATATATATTTGTGGATTGTCAAAAGAATGAACAAATCACTCTTAGAAGAAATACAACCAGAATATTCCTTAGATGAGACCACAGCAAGATGCTGTCGCTAAAATGGACATGTCATCAGGAAAGGCCAACCACTAGAGAACAGGACATAACATAATGAATATCTATGCTCCCAAAGAAAGAACCTCAAAATATATAAATCTAACTAATAAAATTGAAGAAAGAAAGAAAGAAGTCTACAATAATAGTGGTGGTGGTGGTGGTTATGTGCTGTGGAGTCAGTTCCAACTCATAGCCACCCTGTATAGGGTTTCTGAGGCTATAAATCTTTA
>NW_006408593.1:10772214-10773663 GCF_000296735.1 Chrysochloris asiatica | reverse complement strand
TATGGATTGCATCTCAATGTAAAGAAAACAAAAATCCTCCACCATTGGACCAATAAACAACATTCAAAGAAATACTTAGAGGTCAGTTTATAAATGCACACATCCAAAAATAAGAAAAAAACAAAATCAGCACATTAACACAATATCGCCAACTCTTAGAAAAAGACCAGTAAAGTAAGTCTATAGACACCAGAAGAAAAGAAATAATAAAGATTAAAGCAGAAATAAATGAATTGGAAAACAGAAGAACAATGAAAGAACAAGACAAGGAGCTGGTTCTTTGAAAGGATTAATAGAATTGACAAACCATTGACAAATCTAGCAAATGAAAAGAGGGTGAAGACACAAATAACATGTATAAGAAACTATATGGGTGACATCACAACAGAACTAACAGAAACAAAAAGGATAATAACAGAATACTATGAAGACTTTTACACCAATAAATGTTAAAATCTGTAATGGATAGATTTTTAGTAAAACACAACTTACCTAAACTAACACAGTGAAGTAGTAAACTTGGACGGACCTATAATAAAATAAGAAATTGATCTGAAATCTTCCAACCCGCCCCCCCCCCCCAAAAAGAAAAAATCCAGGTCCAGATGGCTTTACTGATGAATTTTATCAAACATTCAGAGAAGAGTTGACACCAATTTTACTAAGAATATTCCAAAACGTAGAAAAGGATGGGAAATGGTCCCAATACATTTTATGAAATGAGCATAACCCTCATTCCAACACCAGGCAAGGACATCATTAAAAAACAAAATTATAGACCAATATCCCTCATGAACATAGATGCAAAAATTCTCAATAAAAATCTAGCCAAGAGAATTCAACAACATAACAAATAATAATAATAATAATAATAATACATCATGACTATGTGGGATTCATATCAGGGATGCAAGGATGGTTGATATTAGAAAAACAATCAATGTAATCCACCATAAAGAAAAAGAACTACATGATCATATTGATTGTTTCAGAAAAAGTATTTGACAAAATCCAATGCCCATTGTTGATAAAAACAGTCAACAAAGTAGGAGTTGATGGGAAATTCCTTGACATAATTAAGAGCATCTATAGAAAACCAACAGCCACAGTACTCTCAATGGAGAGAAACTGAATGTCTTCCTTTGATAACAGGAACCAGATAAGGATGCCCTTTATCACCACTCCTATTCAATATTGTGTTGGAAGTCTTAGCTAGAGTTTCAAAGCAAGGAAGGAAAATTAAAGGCATCCATAATGGCAAAGAAGAAGTAAAAATCTCTCTATTTGCAGATGATATGATCCTATACATAAAAAGTCACAAAGATTCAACAAGAAATTTATTGGAATTCATTGGAAGAGTCAGCAAAGTGGATTCTTCTATACTGATAAAGATAACTCTGGAAAGGAAATTAGGAAAACAATACCATTTACAATAGTCACCCAAAGGAT
>NW_006408593.1:10761825-10771144 GCF_000296735.1 Chrysochloris asiatica | reverse complement strand
CCAAATAACTCAACTCAAAAATGGGCACAGAACACAGATACTTCACGAATAAAGGCATTCAGGCAGCCAACAAACATGAAGAAATGTTCACAATCATTAGCCATTGGAGAGACTCTTGGTGTGGTGATGTAGGATCAACACTGGACTGTGAACCACAAGGTCCGCAGTTCAAACCCACCAGCTGTTCCTCGAAAACCCAAACAGGGTCGCTATGAGTTGGAAATAATCAGACGGCACTTAACAGCAAAAACAACAATGGCACAAAGTAGCAGGTATACAACTTTCATAAGATTGCTTAGTTTCAGAATGAGAGAATAAGATAGAATCCCCACTGAGTAGTGTCCCTCTTTTCCAGGTGGATCCAGTGAAAGAGGGTGGGGGATGATGGTGATAGGATTTTATGATTCAATTATGATCATTGTTAGCAGGATTAATTGTGATTGTCACAACTGTAATTGTAGAGGATGTATAACTAAAAGGAGGAGTAGTTAATCTTTCATTTCAGGAACAGATGACCCCAGGATCATCAAGAAACAAGAACACGAAATCTCTACCTAGAAGCAGAGAGAGCAGAGACGGTGTCAGAGGCAGTGACATGGAGAGAAAGAGCAGCTGCGGGCTCTAGGCCCATGGACTCAGTAAGGCTGTGTGCCTGTGGGCAGGAGGCTGACTTGCAGAATATGCCATTTGGAAATTTAAATGAATGTATATTTTTTGGTTTATATGCATACATTAAATATATTTGCTTTGTTAACTTGTAAAATGTAAGTTGTAAACAGGGAAACACAGGGAGGAAGTAGGATAACTTGTTGCGAGGAAGAGATTTTACAATCATTGAGATGAAACCAAGTGTACGATTTGTTGAATGTAAAGCTGATGATCTGTAAACCATCATTCAAGTCACAATAAAAAATTTTAAAGAGATACCTATTAAAAAAAAACAAATGCTAAAGACAATTTACAAAAAAAAATTAAGTTCTGTTGAAACTTGGCACACAAATTTTATAGACAGTCATTTTGATGTCACCTGGAATTATCTGAATCTTCTGTATCCCGAGTATTACCACGGATCATGAGGATGGTGAGGACTGGGCAATGTTTGTTTCTGGAATACATAGTTAACCTCGAATTGGAGGCCACTCAACATCAACTACTACTGCTGTATGCCGTCGAGTTGGTTCCGACTCATAGCAACCCTGTACAGGATTTCTACTGTTGTAAATCTTTACAAAAGCAGAAAACCTCATCTTTCTCCCATGGAGCAGCTGGTGGATTCAAACTGCTGAACTTACAGTTAGCAGTCCAACACGTAACCCACTACACCACCAGGTACTGTGGCAACCAACAACAGAAAATAAGTGGGCCAGTTATTAGTGTTCGTGTGTTTTTTGCAATGTTTAATAGTGTATGTATGCCATGTATTGTTGTCGTTAAGTGCTGTCAAGTCAATTCCAACCCACAGGTTTTCAAGGATCAACTGGTGAGGCTGAACCACCACTTTGCAGTTCAAACGACTTTGCAGTCTGACGCATTAGCCCACAGCACCACACCAGGACTCCCTACCATGTATTGCTGTTGTTGTTATGTGCCGTGGTGTCGGTTCCAACTCATCGAGACCCTGTACAGGGTTTCTGAGGTTGTAAATCTTTACGGGAGCAGAAAGCCTCATCTTTCTCCCATGGAACAGCTGGTAGTTTTGAACTGCTGACTGTGAGATTAGCAGCCCGATTCATAACCACTTCGCTACCAGATCTCCTTTTGCCATGTATTGTTGTTGTTGTGAAGTGCCGTGGAGTTGGTTTCAATTCATAGCGACCCTGTGTAGAGTTTCCAAGGAGCAGCTGGTGAGCTTGAACAGCCGAGCTTGCAGTTCAAATGGCTTTGCAGTCTGGTGCATTAACCCACAGCGCCACACCTAGAGCCCCTAAATTTGTCCCTAGGTTTTTTTTTTTATTGATCATCTTCATATGTTTAGGTATGAGATTTAGGCCTTTAATCCATGTTGAGTTTGTTTTTGTATATAGTGTGAACGTTGGGTCTTGGTTCATTCTTCTGCAATTCGTTTCCAGTTTTTCCAGCACTATTTATTGAAGAAACTCTTCCCTATTAAATATGTTTGGCCCTTTGTCAAAGATCAGATGATTGTACGTGGGTGTATTTATTTTTGGGTTCTCAATTCTGTTCCATTGATCTATGTATCTTTCATTATACCGGTCTCCGGCTATTTTGACCACTGTGGCTGTGTAGTAAATTTTGATATCAGGAAGCAAGAAGCCTCCAACTTTGTTCTTCTTAAGCAGTGCTTTGCATTGGCAACTAACAACAGAAAATAAGTGGGCCAGTTATTAGTAATTTTTAAACCAGAATAGATATCCAAGCTGAACAATACCAACCCTGGTGTTTAGAAGCCAAATGGGTAGTGTAAGAAACCCAGGCTAGTTTGGATAGATAGAGCAAGGACCAACCCACATGTCGCCAACTTCTTTCTTGGACCCTGTTCCAGAGCAATGTTGTCTTCTTAGATGAGAATATGGAAACACTATGTGAGAGGGAGAAGAGTTGCCTCTGTTTCTGTATACTGCATGAGAACAGTTCTGCTAGCCCCATTAATCTTTATAAGAACTTATTTACAAAGGCCCTGTCTTTATTTCAAAGACAAAATATGGACCTGACTTCCGTTGGGTATGTTCCCAACCGGGCTCCTTTATTTTCATTGAGAGAATTGTTTTACATTGGCATGTAAGATAGCCTTTTTCTGTTCCTCTTGTCCCTTAGCCTCCTGGGTTTCTGTTTTCATGTATTCATTTATTCTACAAATACACATGACACCTACCATGCACTGGACTGAGGACTGAAACGTGAGCAAAGAGATCAGTCCGTCGTTTGATAGTTTTGTCTGTGTCTTAGTCTTCGCCTTGCCATGTATGTTCATAGTGTCTCAGATAAATTGTAAGTTCAACGAGGCAAAGGCTGGCTCTTCTTTGATCCCTAAGCACAGAGCGCACACAATGACTTATGAAGACTGACGTTTGCATACACTGGACACTCCAACGTATCAGTGAGGGGCTGAACGAATGAGAGTGGACCTAATGAATGACTGGTTCAGGCAGCTGGTCCTGGACCTGAGATGAAATTCATGCCCCAAAGGGAGTCGAAGCAGATTTTTTAGAATCTTAAACAAAACCGTATGACAACAATTGTAACAATGGCACAGGATTGGCCAAATGTTTTCTTCTGTTACACACTATCATGTACAAGCTGGAGTAACTCAGTGTCACCTACAAAATTGATATTTGGCTGTTCTCAGTTAATAACGCAAACCCTCAAACAAGAAAACGTGGGAGTGATAACAGATTCAGAACCACTGGCTATGAATGCTCAGATGCCCACACTGCCTTGTGGGCATGGTACACAGGAGACTGGGACTGAGATGCCTGCATTAAGTACTGACCTGGAGCACATTAGTTAATTTCCCTGTACTTCTCTTTCTTATCCTAAAATGGGGACATCAATAATTCCTCACAGAGGTTTTTGTCAATGAAACGAGTCCAGAGGAGTCAGCATTGCATGTGCACAGAAACATAGTTTGTAATTCTACAAGTTCAACTACATATGTTTGTGTTGTTGTTGTTGTTAAGTGCCATCGAGTCGGGTCCGACCCATAGCGACCCTGTACAGGGTTTCCAAGGGTGTAAATCTTTACGGGAGTAGAAAGCCTCATCTTTCTCCCGCGGAGAGGCTGGTAGTTTCGAACCGCTGACCTTAAGGTTCGCAGCCCGATTCGTAACCACTACGCTACCAGAGCTCCTTATGTTTGTAGCTGTTGTTAATTACCATCGAGTCTATCTGGACTCATAGCAGCCCAGCATAGGGTTTCCAAGGAATGACTGGTGGATTTGAACTGCCGACCTTGTGGTTAGCGTCCAGTGCTTACCCTACAGCGCCATACCAAAAATAAAGGGGAGTGAAAAGAAAATGCTTCTCAAATTGATGTCAAACATAATGCACTTCTAATAAATAAGAATCACAAAAATCCTCTTTTGGAATAGGAAAAACAGTTCAAAATTCAGATGAAAGAATACTCCAGAATTTCCAAGAAAAATTAGAAAAGTATCAATAAAGGTGAATTTGCCTTAGAAAATATTAAAACTTAGTTCTAATGGCACTACCATAAAAGGCCTGATTTTGGCACCAGAATACACAAACATATCATTAGCCCAGAATAGAGTCTAAAAATAAACCCAAGCATATATGAGAACTTAATTCATAATGAAGATGACATTTCAGTTCAGTGGGTTGAATAGTTTATTTACTAATTGATTTCAGCATAATTGGCTTTGCACCTGGATTGAATAAAGTGAAGCCCTTTCTGTCTACTACATATCACAGTAAATTCCAAATGGATGAAAAATTGAACAGAACTGTTAAAACTGTTGAAAATTAAAATAAAATACAGAAGTGGGAAATATTTTATTGAGTAAGGTATGACCCCAGAAGCCATAAAGAAAAATGGACAGATTTAACATCATGAATATTTAAATTTTCTCTACAAAAATGACTTCATAAGCAAAGTCAAAAGACAAAGACTATGCTAAGGAAAGTTTCTGTGATAAAGGCGCACGGTGGTTCCATACCATAAGCTTTGGACTATGAACCACAAGGTCAGCAGTTCAGACCTGTCAGCCACTCCATGGGAGAAAAATGAGTTTTCCTGCTCCCTGGAAGATTTAAAGCCCCAGAAATCCTACACAGGGGCACTATGAGTCAGAACTGACTTGATCAAATTTAACAACAACAATGATAAATAAAAGGATAATGTACTGAATATATAGAGATCTCCTACAAATTGGCTGTTGTTGCTATTAAGTGCCATTGAATTGGTTCTGACCATAGCAACACTATATAGGGTATCCAAGGAGCGGCTGGTGAGCTTGAACTGCTAACTTTGCAGTTCAAATGGCTTTGCAGTCTGGCGCATTAACCCACAGCACCACACCAGGATTTTTTTATTAGACAAGTACAAACAGCCCAACTGGAGACTAGACAAAAAAGAGATTTTTATTTTCAGAGTATTTGGAAGACATTTTCAGAGAAAAGCTTCTCAGTACATAAGTGTCTAAAAATACTTGAGAGAGTATAAATAAATATTTTTTAAAGCATGGTCAAGTTAACAATAAAGTCAAGTCAACAGTCCGATGGCAAGCACGCCAAGAAACTGCTAATAGAAGAACAGGCAAGTACTAGAGCCAGTGTTCTAAAGACATATTTAAATCCCTGTGGCCAGAGGATGGGCTTTGATGGGTAAGAATGAGCTCAGGGCAGCCCCAGTACCTAGGACCCCGGCAGTTATGAATACATGCTAGAGACCTCAGAGGAAGTAGCAAGAGAGCACATGAACTGGAAATGAACTCACCCGATTGTGGAAGATGGTTGGGATACTGGTTTATTTTAGACTCAAAATGTCTTTAGGTGGATCTAGAAAGAAAAAACAAGGCCTACCCTGAAATCTCTAACCACACCACTCAAGTAGGTTTGGGTCAGAATTCCTGCTACCAAGTGGTCCGTTCCTGGGTAATACAAAAGGTTTGCTCTTAACTATCAATGTAAACGTTGGTGGTTCCAACCCAACCTGCAGTACCATGAAAGTCACTTCTGGAGATTTGCTCCTGTTAAGATTACAGCTAAAGCAATAAGACTTAGGGGAATTGCATAGCCTCAAATTCTAACTTTTATGAAAAGACTAAAACATCCATTTCAAGAAATCTTCAGGATAAAAAAAAAAAAAGTGAATTGACAGAAGGGAAGAAATAATTAAGAATAGGAGCAGAAATGAACAAAATAGGAAAATATTAAGTAAACCAAAAGTGTATTCTTACTAAAAGATAATTAATAACAAACAAAATAAATAAATCAAAATCCTTGCCTTGTATGGAACAAGTTAAAAGCAGAGAAGGCACAAATAAACATGTAGGATCGAAACCTACTCTCATCAGACATTTCCAACTCATTGCTGTTGTTGTTGTTGTTAGGTGTTGTGAAGTGACTCATAGCGACCTTATGCATAACACAACGAGTAACTGTCTGGTTCTGTGCCATTCTCCCAGTCATTGCTATATTTGAGGCATAGCTGCTGCCATTGTGCCAGTCCACTTCACTGGGGGTCTTGCTCTTTTTCACTGACCCTCCACTTTACCAACCATGATGTCCTCCTTTTCTAGGAACTAGTCTTTCCTGACAATGTATATGAAGTATAAGAGATGAAGTCTGGCCATACTGGCTTCTAAAGAGTATTTTGGTTGTACATCTTCCAACACAGATCTGTTGGTTCTTTTGGCAACCTGTGGTACTTTTAATAGTCTCCTCCAACACCATAACTCAAATGAACCAATTCTTCTACGGTCTTACTTGTTCATTGCCCAACTTTCGCATGTATCTGAACTTATTGACGATATCATGGCTTGGGTCAGGCGCACTTTAGTCTTCAAACTGACGTCTTTGCTCTTGAACACTTTAAAGAGGTCTTGTGTAGCAGATTTGTGTAGCAGATACAATACATCGTTTGATTTTTTGACTGCTGCTTCCATGAATGCTGATGGTTGACCTGAGCAAAATGAAGTCTTTGACACTTCAATCTTATCTCCATTTATGATGATGTTATTGGTTGATCCAGTAAGGACTTTTGTTTTCTTTACACTGTGATGCAATCCATACTGATGGCTGTGGTCTTAGATCTTCATCAGTAAGTATTTTAAGTCCTCTTCACTTTCAGCAAGCAAGGTTGTATCATCTGCATATGGCAGGTTGTTAATGAACCTTTCTCCAATTCTGATGCTACATTGTTCTTCGTGCAATTCACCTTCTCAGATTATTTGCTGGTATAGCACCATAGCATAAGCACTCAAACTCAAGGTGAATTTGAACCGAAAGGTTGGTGGTTCAAACTCCTCTTCGGAAACCCTGTTTAGGGCTGTTATGAGTCAGAACTGACTCGACGGCACTTAACAACAACAACGGATTGAATAAGTATGATGAAATAGTATCTCTGGCACACACCCTTCCAGACTAGGAGAAGTGGGCTACTTTGGGATGTCTAGCAACTGAAAATCTTATGAAATGTTTGAAGACCTGGAGTTAGGAAAACAAAAGGAAAGAATATGCTCAGCATTTCTCAAGCTGAAAGAACTGAAGAAAAATTTCAAGCCGCAACTTGAAATTGAAGGATCTCATGGACAAAATATTGAATGATGCAGAAAACATATTTTTAAAAAAATGGAAGAAATACACAGAGTCACTGTACCAAGAAGAAATGATTGATGTTTAATCATTTCAAGAGGTAACATATGATGAAGAATCTATGGCATTGAAGGAAATAGTCCAAGCTGTACTGATGGTATTGGTGGAAAACAAGGCTCCAGAAATTGATAGAATAGAAATTGAAATCTTTCAATTAACTGTTGCAGAACTGGAGGCACTCACACATCTATGCTAAAAAATTCAGAAGACAGCTACCTGGCCAATTGATTAGATCCATATTTGTGCCCATTTCACAGACAGGTGACCCAATAGAATGTGAAAATCATTGAACAATACCATGAATATCACATGTAAACCAAATTTTGCTGAAGATAATTTAAAAATGGCTGCAAGAGTACATTGAAAAGGAACTTCCAGAAACTCAAGCCAGATTCAGAAGAGGACATGGAACTAGGGATATCATTGCTGATGTCAGATGCATCTTGGCTGAAAGTAGAGCCTATCAGAAATATGTTCACTTGTACTTTATTGACTATGCTAAGGCATTCAACTGTGTGGATCATGGCAAGCTATGGATAACATAGCAAAGAATGGGTCTTCCAGAACACTTAATTATGCTTATAAGGAACCTGTACATAGACAAAGAATAGAACAGGGGATACTGAATAGTTTAAATAAGGAAAGGTGTACACCAAGGCTGTATTTGTTCATATTCAGTCTGTATGCTGAGCCAATAATCTAAGAAGCTGGATCATATGTAGAAGAACATGGCTTCCAGATCGGAGGACGACTCATTAACAACCCGCAATACACAGATGATACAAACTTGCTTGCTAAAAGCAAAGAGGACTTAAAATACTTACTGATGAAGATCAAAGACCACAGCCTTCCATATGGGTTGCACCTCAATGTAAATAAAACAAAATTCCTCAGCACTGGACCAATATATCACAGCATGATCAATGGAGAAAAGACCAAAGCTGTCAAAGACTTCATTTTGCTTGGATCAACCATCAACACTCATGGAAGCAGCAGGCAAGAAATCAAACAGCATATTGCACTAGCCAAATCTGCTGTACAAGACATCTTTAAAGTGTTCCAGAGCAAAGATGTTTTGAGGACTGAAATGTGCCTGATCCAAGCCATGGTATTTTCAGTAGCTTCATATGCATGTGAAAGTTGGAAGACGATAGAAGAATTGATGCATTTGAGTTACGTACGGTGTTGGAGAAGAAAACTGAAAGTACCATGGACTGTCTAATGAATAAACAAGTTTGTGTTGGATGAAGTACAGCCAGAATGCTCCTTAGAAACCAGCATGGCCAGACTTCATCTCTCATACTTTGGGCATGTTATCAGGAGGGACCAGTCCCTGGAGAAGGATATCATGCTTGGTAAAGTAAAGGTGAGTGGAAAAGAGGAAGACTCCCAACGAGATGGACTGACACAGTAGCAGCAGCAGTGGGCACAAGAGTAACAGTTGTCAGGTTGGCGCAGGACCAGGTGGTATTGCGTTCTGTTGTGCAAAAGGCCACTGTGAGTCAGAACTGGTTTGATGGCCCTAACAACAGCAACAACAGGGCATGGAGAAGACAAAGATGGGGAGCTATTGCTTCAGGGTACTGAGTTTCTTTGTGGGGTGACAGAGACTTTTTTAAAATACTTGTAGATCATGGTGATGGCTGCACGACGTGATAAATATAATGAATGTCATTGAATTCTACTCTTAATAAGAGTTAAAATGGCAAATGCTTTATTAGATATATCTATAGCACAAAAAAAGGTTTTGAAATGCATTCAGTTCTTCACATTGAAGCTTATTTTCCACTTCCCAAAGCCTGGAGAGACCAGCTGAGCCCTGTATCCTGAAGGGTCTCATCATTGTTGTTAGGTGCTGTTGAGTCTCATCAACTCAGAGCCATTCCATGGGACAAAGTAGAGTTTTCTTGGCTGTAATCTTCATATGTGCAGATCTCCGGGTCTTCCTCCTATGGAGCCACTGGGTAGGTTTGAACTGCCAAACTAAAAGTTAGTAATCAAACACAATCATTATGCTACCAGGGTT
>NW_006408593.1:10753303-10761351 GCF_000296735.1 Chrysochloris asiatica | reverse complement strand
TCAGCAGTTCAAACTCACCAGCTGCTCCCTGGAAACGCTATACAGGTCGCTATGAATCAGAACTGACTCGATGGCATTTAACAATAACAACAACAATAACCATTTTTATGAGAGCAGACTACCATTTGGTTTTCCTACAGAGCAGCTTGCGGGTTCAAACTGCTGCCATTTCAGTTAGTGAGTGAGCGCCTAACCATTTATCAGCATACAAATCCCTCAGCCATTACTTGAGTGGCCATTGGTCTTGGCACCACTTCCAAGGCCTCGCAATTAGCGGTTGCCATTTGGGTTTGTAAGGAGCCTCATGGGTGTGGTTCCAAAGGACAGCACCCCTAGTCTTTGCCTTGAATCATCCTCACCATGTTCTGGGTTCTACTGCTCAAAGGGAGCAGAGGATGAGAAAGTCCTGCCCGCAGGGTACCACAAAAAGGGTGTCGGGCCAGAGTTGGGGGCTGCTAGGACATGCTTTTGTGATGGGAAATGCTGGACAGCAGCACTTTGCAAGGCAGGAAGTGATCACTAGAAAAAGACAGAGGAGAACCGCTGGAGTCAGCAGACTGCCAGAGATTTGCCCAGAGTGCTTTGCAAAACAGCTCAAGCTCCCACCAGAGGAAGTAAAACTGCTGATAGTGAAATAACCTGGCTGGGAGTGCCAGTAACTGCAACTCACAGGCTCCCACAACTCTGTCTCCGGGAGACACTGTCCAATTACCCGATTAACAAGGTAAGCACAGGCTTAATTATGCTTACTTATCTAATCTGTAGTGAACAGTTTCCCTTTTTTTCACCGCATCAGAGATTCTGTTGCTCCTAAGTATGGATGCCATCTGTCTCTCTCCCAACCCACAGCAGCTTCATATATAATCAGTCTCTTTACAGTTTTGCAATCCTGATAGGGATGGAGTGCTCATAAACAAGGTAAACACGGGTTTATTTATGCTTACTAATCTATAGTGAACAGTTTCACATGTTTTTCATCTTTGATGTGCTTTGACCCATATAAAATTGTTGAGTTCAGATAGTAAGTACAAGTAAGCATGTGTCTATGTTGTTTTTTGACTAATCTGCCCCTGCTGGAGACATGGAGAGGGTTCTTCATCCTTGGAAGCCTACTGAGTTTCCAGCTATGCTCATGTGTCAGCGTGCTACGGTGGCTGGGATGGTGCAAACAGCTAAGTGCTCAACTACTAGCCAAACCCACCCCGAGGCACCTCACAGATGGGCCTAGCAATCCACTTCGGACCGGTTGTAGTATTGAAAGCCCTGTGGAGCCATTCTATTCTGTACACACGGGGTCATTGTGACTAAGAATTGACTCTGACAACTAACAACAACAGCACCTGGTACAGACTGCATGCACCTGTGACCCCACCAGCCAGCCCTGCCTCCTGCCCCTGCCCCAGTCCTATCCAACCTTGGGACCCTCTGTCCGGAGTTTGGAGACTCCACAGAGAAGGGACCAGGTCTGCTGCTGAACTGTGAGCTCACCCACCTCCCCAGACAGAATCAGCTGGAAAGTCATGGAAACAACTCAGACGATCCAAACAAGACAGCTCTCAGCTCCTTCTTGGCCATGCCTGAAGACAGACTGTGCTTGGGAAGTGCTGGCCCTCATCAGGTAAAGATTGATGCTCTTTTAATTTCAAGAGGGATCCCACTCCACTAGTAAACCGTCTTCCTGAAGACACTCAGCTGTCTCGCTCCAAGGGTAAGTGAGCCCACTACAGCTGCCTTGCTCCGTGTGCCAGGAAGCCCACTATCACTGTCCAATGCCAGTTTTCTGGTTCTTAACACTCATGCCATCTTGTTCTGTCTCATGGTGTCTCCAGTGTTACAGTCCTTCCTGTCTCCTGGGTCTAGGAGGTTCTCAGCACAGGGACTCCAGTCTGAAGAATGCACTCCTCTCCTGACTTTTCTTGGTGGCAGTGAGATCCCCCTTATCCTTTGTGGGATTGGTTCTTTGAAGCCTAGCAGGATGGCAAAACTGACCAATCCCCTAGATAGCTCACAGTCACTTTATTTGCATAGTAAACTGTCTAATCCCTGCATAAGATTGTGGCCTAACAAATCATCTTGACAAAATTATAAATGTGGGGCCAGAAAGGCCACATATGGAGAGAAACCCACTGATGATCCTTCAGCCTGCCATGACAGAAGTCATAGACAAAACCTAGCCATCAAAAATAACAAAACAAAACAAAAACCTTAGCTATCAGAGGCCTGGATGGGGTGACTACTTTGACTGAGATTTGTCCACAAACTGTTTGCAGAGTTGGAATGGACTCAGTCTTATCCTGCACAGCACACACCCTGCATTCACAGGCCTTATCCCAAGGCCAAGTAGGCACATGATAGAATGAGAGAGTGAGGTGACCAGAATGGACCCAAAGGACAGCAACAACCAGCAGTGGTGGGAGGGGAACACTCCAGGGAGAGTGTGAGGTGGGCCGCTCCCGGGCATGGAGGGGACTGGTCCTTGGTTCTCTCCCTTATGCAGGTGTGCTTTCTCTGAAGCAGGTAGACAAAGGCTGGAGACACAGGAAGCTGGAGGGTGATGTTCCTCTGGCTAGAAAGTTGGTGGTGACAGTGTTGAGGACAAGAAAGAATAACCACATCCTGCCCTGCCTCTGGAACACAGCCAAGATGCTGATGCTTATTCAACTGTGGCTCATGGAGGACCCTCACCAGCTATCAGTGGAGAAACTAACAGGAAGTGTATATTGCCTGTGTTCATTTAAATGACAGAAAACTCATTTGCTTATTAAAACGAGAACTCTAACAGGCCTTTGTTTTTTTCCTTCATGTATGTGGCAGGAGAAAGCCCAGAAGTTCTGTTGTGACTGGACAGAGCATCTTGCAGAAATGTCCACTACAGGATGAAGTGCAATTGTCACAACTGTAAATATAGAAGATGTATAACTAAAATCGGGGCATAGTTGAACTCTCATTTCAGGAACAGAGGACCCCAGGAACATCAAGAGGGAAGAGCATGAGATCCTACCCAGAAGAGCGGTGACAGCAGGGATGGTGGCAGAGGTGACGGCATAAGGGAGATAGAGCAGCTAAGGGCTCTAGGCTCATGGACTGAGAAAGGCTGTGTGCCTGTGGGCAGGAGGCTGGCTTTCAAAATGTGCCCTTTGGACATTTAAATGACTATATATTTTTTGTTTTGTATTTGTGCATCAAATATTTTTGCTTTGTTCATTTGTGAAAAATAAGATGTAAAAGGGAAGAAGCCACAGGATGGAAGCAGGATAGGGGAGTGTAATCATTGAACTGAAACAAAAAGTCTGATTGGTTGAAAGTAAGGCTGATGATCTTATCTTTATCTTCACTCAATTCACAGTAAAATGTTTATTTAAAAAAAAAAAAAAAGAAGAAGTCTTGAGGCGACAACTTGTGACCCTTTTCTTAATAATGGACATTTGGGATTTTAAGGCCAAGTTCTGGTACTGAATTAGTCATTAGTGTTACAAGGAATAAGAATGTGGTAGCTCTGTAGGATAAACACAGGACTGCGAACCACAAGCCACCTGCTGCTCTGCAGGAGAAAGATGAGGCTTTCTGCTCCCACAAAAATACAGCCTTGGCAACCCTAGATAGGGTCACTGTGAGCTGGAATCAATGGCACTTAACAACAGCAACAAGGAACACATAATTTTGTAACAGAACTGGAGCAGAGGAGGAGAGGGATTTACTCAGAAGAGAAATATAAGGTACAGATCTTGACTTTTCTGGGTTTGACCTCCAGAAACAAGCATTTTTCAGTTGATACTCATGGTTTTTGTTACAATATTGATCCTTCTCACCACAATCCCTTCCAGGCCTGATGAGTAACACAAAGTGGAGTGATGATACCACCACCAACAAGCTTGCCATTCATTGAGCACTGAGTGGTGGGCAAAACGCCTTGCAAGCTTACCTGACTCCATCTCCCCAATAACCCTGTGAAGAACTAGGGCAGAATTTGTTCAACCCATTTTTTGGATGAGAATGCTCAGGTTGACCGAGGTTTCATGACCCAACCACGGTCACTCTGCAATCCCACAAACCGGTGCCTCGCTTCTGTGACACCCAGTTGGCCTGGTTTTGTCTACAGAGCTCCTCAAGGTGCCCAGTTGTGTCTGCCTCTGGAATGTCTTCTCCAATATACTGCTAAATCTCCTTCAAAAATATTCCCAATCCGTCCTCTTTCACATGGAATCCCACCCTGATTTGAGGGAGGGAAGGACCCTTCACTCACCAGCTAAGGAAGACACCTGGGAAAGGTTTGGAGAAAAGCAGAGACTCTGGCATGAACTCTGTTGTGAAGTCAGCATGCTGGGAGCTTATCCCAGCTCAGCCACAGCCCTGGTCTCCTCTCTGGGCCTCAGAGTTCTACACAATGAGGTGCTGAACATGATAGTGGCTTCACTTGTGTGTGGAAACAGCTTTGTAGTGCCTTAGCGTTATCTTGGTATATGTATCTGAGCAGGAATTCCAAGTGGTTAGCTCTGGTAGTGTAGTGGTTACGAATCGGGCTGCTAATCTCACAGTCAGCATTTTGAAACTACCAGCTGTTCTGCAGGAGAAAGATGAGGCTTTCTGCTCCCATAAAGATTTACAGCCTCAGAAACCCTGTACAGGGTTGCTATGAGTCGGAACCGACTCCAGGGCACATAACAACAACAACAATTCCCCCTACTCTCCCTTCCACCACAGCAACTGGTTTTATGTTTATGAGTCTAATTTCCATATAAAATTGTAAGGGGAGTGGATTTTCAATAACAGTAATAAAAAATGCTTCTCCTAGATACTGGGACCTTTGTGTTCTTTTCAGCCCTAACACTCCCCAACAGTCTAGTGGTAACTGTGCCAGAGGTGGACCACACACTCGGCCCCCATTATTTGTATCACTTTTTTATTTTTTATGACCAACTACTAGTTTTTTACTTTTTGGAAAAGACAATACCTTAAACTCTTTTATTTAGATCATTTAATTTTCTCCATTGTATGCTTGGAATCAAACGAAACAATAGAGAGGCCAGTGCGGGTCCAGGCGATGTTTCATTCTATTGTACATTGGGTCACTAAGTCAAAGCTGGCTCGATGGTATCTAATGACAGCAACAAATTTTAGCGATATCAAAATTGAGCCTCACCAAGATAAAGCGCTTTGCCCTAGGCCAACCAGCTGGTTTGCTATGGGGACCCCCAATTCACTCTGCGTGGTCTGGTGCCGCAGGTCTCTGCCGTGACCACTAGGTGGGGCTATGTCTCAGTTTATCTGAAGCAGGCGGACCCAGCGTCCAGGGGCTCTGGCCACAGCTCCTTCTGCTAGCTTCAGCACTGGAGCAGTTAAACCAGGTCAGTGGGACCCAGGTCCTTGGGAGGGCGTTGTTGTTAAGTGCTGTTGAGTTGTTTCCAACTCGTATAGCGACCCTGCATAGGGTTTCCGAGGCTAGTGGTTACGAATTGGCCTGCTAACCTCAAAGTTGGCAGTTCGAAGCTACCAGCTGTTCTGCGGGAAAAAGATGAGGCTTTCTGCTCCCATAAAGATTTTCAGCCTCAGAAAACCCTGTTCAGGGTCACTATGAGTCAGAACCGACTCCACGATAGTTAACAACAACAACTTATTTATTTATTTTTACTTTTTATTGTGAATTGAGTAAAAGTTTACAGAAGAGATCATCCGTTTTACATTCAACAAATTACACACTTTGCTTCATCTCAATGATTGCAATTGCCCACGTGGAACAATAGTCGTCTGCTTCCTCCCTGGGGCTCCTGTTTCCCTTCCACTCACCTTCCCATCCCTTCTCATCATTGTCCTTAGGTACATGTGGCTCCTCTGAGTTTGAATGATTGACCGATCCATCATTCGTAGTGAGCATATCTTACTAGGGCTGTTGTTTCTCCTTATATACCTGCCTACTGCTTGGTGAGGCTTTAAATTTTTGCTGGAGCAGAAATCCTCATCTTTCTGAAGTGGAGCAGCTGGTGAACTCAAACCACCAACCTTGTGGTTCACAGTCCAGTGCTTATCATATGGAGCCCCCACGCTCCCAGGTTAAGAGTTTGTTGCTGCTAAGGGCTGTCAAGTCGGTTCCGACTCATAGTGACCCTGTATAGGGTTTCTGAGAAGCGGCTGGTAGATTAGAACCAAGGACCTTATGGTTCAAACCAACCTGTGGTCCAGTGCTTATCCTACAGCGCCACACCAGGACTCTGGGTAAGAGTTCGTTGTTGTTGTTAAGTGCTGTTGAGTCGATTTCAACCCATAGCAACCCTATATAGGGTTTTCGAGGAGCAGCTGGTGAGCTTGAACCGCCGACCTTGCAGTTCAAACGGCTTTGCAGTCTGGCGCATTAACCCACAGCGCCACACCAGAGTTTGTTGTTGTTGTTAAGTGCCATTGAGTCGGTTTCGACCCATAGCGACCGTGAACAGGGTTTCCGAGGCTGTAAATCTTTACGGGAGCAGATCGCCTCATCTTTCTCCCGCGGAGCAGCTGGTACTTTCGAACTGCGGACCTTGCGGTTCGCAGCCCGATTAGTAACCACAACACTACCAGAGCACCAGAGTTTAGGGAAGTAAAAATGGTGGAGAGGGCCTTACACATGGACAATGTATTAAAGGTGCAGCAAACCCTCAGGTTAAGGCCCATCGGACAGGGCTGTGTTACAAGCACGGGTCTCCTGTCTGTCTACTCGTTCATTAGACAACATACTAACTAATTGGCCCTGATTTAGGGCAGGAGATCAATCAACGGGACAACAGACCCCCTCCCTCCCTCCCTCCCTCCCTGAGAGACCTACACTCCAAACTGGAGACTCAGCCAATCAAAAAACAAAATCCAAACTCACTACCATTGTGTGCACTCCGGATCCTAGCGACCCTATAGGACGGGGTAGAAGTGCTCCCTAGGGTTTCCGAGGCTGTAAATCTTCAAGGAAGCAGACGTCTGCATTTGTCTCCCTGAGAGTGGGTGGTGGGTTAGAATCACCAACTCTTCAGTCAGTAGGCCAATTCTTAACCCCCCGCATCACCAGGACTTCTCAAATAAGACTAGGAGGGACAACTATATAAACTATAAAAGAATGTAAGTGTGAAGGGGGGAAACAAGGCAAAGGAAGGAGCATGGCGTGATGGTAATTTTAGATGAGGTGGGCAGAGAAGGTTTCCTAGAGGCAAGGTGAAGACCTGAAAAAGGAACCAGTTCATTTCCTTCCATATCCTCTAGATGGCAGCATTTCCCATGCAACAGCTTGTGTGTTCTTTCTAGCCCTAGAGGCCTATGCCCTGGGAAGCTTGCTTAAATCTGTCTCTCTGGGGATCACAGTTGGTTAGCCAATCTAGAAACATCAGTTAAACCCATGAATCTTAGGAACCAATACATGAAAGATTTCTGGCTTTCTTCTTCTATAGGAGCTGGATAGACAGGTATGTTTAGTTCGTGAAAATCCACTAAGCTATGCTTATAACTGATGAAGATCAAAGACCACAGCCTTCCGTATGGATTGCACCTCAATGTAAAGAAAATGACAGTCCTCACCACTGGACCAATCAATAACACCATGATAGATGAAGAAAAGATTGCAGTTGTCAGACATCATTTTGCTTGGCTCCACAATCAACACTCATGCAAGCAGCAATCAAGAAATCATGTGACGTATTGCATTAGGCAAATTCTTCTGCACGAAACATCTTTAAAGTGTTCAAGAGCAAAGATGTCAGTTTGAGGACTGAGGTTTGCCAAACCCAAGCCATGGCATTTGCAATAGCCTCATTTGCATGTGAAAGTTTTACAGTAAATAAGGAAGACAGAAGAAGAAGAGATACATTTGAGCTATGGTATTGGGGAAGAAAATTAAAAGTGCCATGGCCTGCTAAAAGAAAAACCAATCTGTATTGGAAGAAGTACAGCCAGAGTGCTCCTTGGAAGTCAAGATGGCAAGACTTTGTCTCTCAAACATTGGACATATTATCAGGAGGGACTAGTCCCTGAAGAAGGACATCGTACTAGGTAAAGTGGAGGGTCAGCAAAAAAAAGGGAGACTTCCCCCCCCC
>NW_006408593.1:10748916-10753203 GCF_000296735.1 Chrysochloris asiatica | reverse complement strand
TGAGATGGTTTGACACAGTGGCGGTGGTAATGGACTTTACCGTAGCAATGGTTGTGAGGTTGGCGCAGAACCGGGCAGTGTTTTGTTCTGTTGTGCATAAGGTCTATATGAGTTGGAGCTTATAACTCATAGCGACCCTAAGGACTTGACAGCTAGAAGTCTGGCTTTTCTGGTTTTTATATTTATGATGTGTAGCATAGTGGTTATGAATCAGACTGCGAACCTCAGGGTCAGCAGTCCATTACCATCTATTCTGTGGGAGAAAGATGAGGCTTTCTGCTCCCATAAAAATTTACAGCCTTAGAAACTCTATATAGGGTCGCTATGAGTCGGATCTGACTCCACAGCACATACCCACCACCACCACCATATGTATGGTGTGGTGCTGTAGAATGAGCACCAGACGGCGAACCACAAGGTTTTAAACCCACCAGCTACTCCTCGGAAACCTTGTACAGGGTCACTCTGGGTTGGAACTGACTCAACGGCATTTAACAACAGCAACATACTTATGATAGGAGCCCTGGTTGCTCAATGGTTAAGCACTTGGCTGCAAAATGCAAGGTTGGTGGTTCTAACACGTCAGCTGCTCTAAAGAGAGAAAACTTCTTTATCTGCTTACAACCAAGATGCCAGCCAGGAAGGTCTGATGAAGCAATTGTATTCTCTCACATGGGTTATCATGAGTCTGAATCAATTCAACAGCAGAGTTTGTTTCTTAGTCTTTGTTTTTGTTCATACTTACAATGGCGAATCTAGGTGGTGCAAATCAAATGGTTGGAGGTTCGATTCCACTCAAGGGCACCTTGTAAGAAAGGCTCAAGGATCTACTTCCAAAAACTGAGTCCCTAAAAACCCTATGGAGCACAGTTCTACTCTGCCACCCATGGCATCCCCATGAGTGTACATTTACTCACCAAGAACTGGAGTTGTAAACCGTGCACTTGTCTTCTGTATATTTCAATAAAAAGTCAACAGTGACACATACATTTTATTTTAATCTGAAGCATAGTTTGCATTATTTTCCCCACCTCTCCCTGTATGTTTAATGTTGTTTCCTCAAATGCGAGTGTGCTGATTGGAGCTCTGTGACACATTTCTTAACATTTGTTAACTATGTTAATGCAGATAAAATGCTCGCAGCTACTCCTGACACGTAGGAAGCACTTAATGAACGTTAACATCATTACCTCTTGTGCACACCCACCATCATCTGTGACTTCCAGTCTCAAAATGAACGTGGAGAAAGAACTTGGAGACAGTTTTCTAGCAATCTGGTGGCAGAATCCTTCTAAGATTTCATGACTAGTCCCAACCTTTTGTAGAAAATTTGCTCATACTCATTTTAATAGTAATTTTTAAAGCAAACTGCCTCTAGGAAACTTCCCAACGTATTCAGCATTCATGGAACTAATTCTTGCCTTCAGTGTAAATGAAGGAGATCTCGGTTCAATTTCCTGAAAATCTACCTCATATACCGCTACAACCCTTCCATCAGCAGAGGCCTGCATGTTGCTATGATGCTGAGCAGATTTCAGTGAAGCTTCCAGAGAAAGATGGACTAAGACGAAAGTCCTACTTCCAAAGAGCATATCACAATGGTACCATTCACAATGGATCATGGGAATGGTAGAGGATCAGACAACATTTTAGTCCCATCTGCCATGAGCCAGGGGCCAATTTGATAGCAGTTAATGACAACAGCAATTCTCTTCATTGGTTTATATATTATTTAATAAAATGATGCCATTCAACAATAAGATTGACTTGTATACATAGATTTGGAGATAGAGAGAACAGATCTGTGTCGGAAGAAATATAGCCGGAACGCTCCTTAAAAGTGAGGATGGTGAGTCTTGATCTCATGTACTTTGGACATGTGACAAGTTTCCGGAGGAAGATATCATTTGGAGGGTCAATGAAAAAGAAGAACCGTCAATAAGATGGATTGACACCGTGGCTGCAAACAATGGGCTCAAACATGCCAGGATGGTGATGCTGGCACAAGACGGGCAGTGTTTCCTTTCATTGTGCGTAGGGTCACTGTGAATGGCAACTAACTCTATGGCACCTAATGACGACAACAACAACAACAGTGGCTTGCATGTGGCTAAGATGCTGGAAGCTATACTACCAGTATTCCAAATACCAATAGGGCCACCTCTGGTGGACAGGTTTCGGCTGAGCTTCCAGACTAAGATCCACTAGGAACAAGGGCCTGGTGATTGACTTCTGAAAATGAGATGATGGAAACCCCGTGGTTCACCACAGGATCACAGCCTGATACAGTGCTCGAAGATGAACCCTTAGGTTGGAAGGCACTCAGAAATACACTGGTCGCAGCAACAATCAAGATGGTCCAGGTCCAGACAGCATTTCATTCTGTTGCGCTGGGATTTGAACCCACGAGTGACAGCAGGAGGAAAGACCAGGAAATGTGCTCCAGTGAAGATGAGAGTCTATGAAACTACATGGGGAAGTTCTACTCTGTCCCGTGACCCATAGACAACAGTGAGTCAGCATTAACTCGACAGCACACAACCACAGCAACAACAGAGACCAGAACTTATTCGTGCTAACCAGGGGTGGGAGGAATCCTGGTGTGACATCGCAGGATAAGCACTGGACTGCTAATCACAAGGTCGGGGGTTCAAACCTACCAACTGCTCCTTGAAAACCCTATCCAAGGCCATTATTTGGAAAAGGATCATGGTCGTGCTGGTTCAACATGATGCACATCATCAGTGCACTGAGTTGAACATGTGAAAATTGTTGAATTGGCAAATGCTCTATTTGTTGTTGTTGTTAAGTGCCGTCGAGCCGGTTCCAACCCATAGCAACCCTGTACAGGGTTTCTGAGGCTGTAAATCTTTACGGGAGCAGAAAGCCTCATCTTTCTCCCGCGGAGTGGCTAGTAATTTCGAACTGCTGACCTTAAGGTTCACAGCCCGATTCGTAACCACTATGCTACCCGAGCTCCTTATAAATGCTCTATTATATACCTTTTAATCTCACTAAAAAAGCAATAATGGTGACATTACATCAAGCCGCTGGAGAACGAACCTTCGGAGACATATCTCTTAGCTTTCCAAATGTTCCTCCAAACATCTTGCTCTGTCTGTCCTTGGCAGCCTGGTGACCCCTCATTTCTAATCACTCGCGGGTGGGTCTCATCCTCATCCTGTCCCAGCTGACTCTGCCCACTGCCTTTGACAATAGAGATGACCTCATCTTTTAAAGGAATCCAGCACCCCCTATTCTTGGTGAGCTGTCAAATGTTACTACCTGATAGCAATAACAAAGAAGCCTAAGACACATCTTTGATAAGAGGGATGGCTCATCAAATTGTGAAGGTGACCCAGAGGCCAATGGCCTGTCTTGGCTTCTAACCTCCTAGATCTGCCAGACAAGCTCTTCTTCTTGCCCTGGGGTCCCTGTGCCTGTTATAAACATGGGTCACTACAGCTGCTGTCATTCCTGTAGCCATAGCAACAATGGACCACATGACAAGTGTCGGATCCCCACCTGACATATGATGCACACTTCATTCCTCCCCCACTAATCAGGATTCTCTTAGGAATGGTGGCATTGAAGTTCTCTTAGGGGAACAGCTCAGGGCTGGGAGGCCCGGAGCTGACAACATTAATTAAACCTCTTATTACCTCAGAACCTTTTGCATTGTCAGACCAGAGAGCCAACAAAACCTCTGGGGGAAGCTCTAATGAGAGACATTGTGTATCTAACACCAGGGACTCAGGTGCTTCAACTCTATAGCTGGCAGCAAATGGGGTTCAATGGAAAACTGTGCCTGGCTTACAGCAGGAACACAACAAATCCGCATAGAACAGTCCACCATCTTACTAAAAGGAAATGTGCAAAGCATCTGGGATTCCTCCCTGACACTAGAAGTTCTGCATAAGATGATCAGGCCGGTCATTCCTTCTTTCATCGGTTACTGAGTGCCTGCTGTATGCACTCAGCATGAACGTTCTAGAGAAGTTTGCTTGTTGAGTAAATACCGTGCCCTTGGCTGTGACTGGGGCCCAAAAACCTATTGACAAGTGCTCAGAGAGGAATCTAAAGGGGTTGGCAACAACCACACCACAAAAGCTTTGGGATCTAAACTGAGGTTCTTGGTTTTTATCCCCAGAGAACTTTTGAAGGCCGTTATGTCCAACAATAAAAAATTAGAAGTTGTCAAAAATTAAATGGAACACATAAACATCAATATCTTAGGCATTAGTGAGCTGATATGGACTGGTATTGGACATTTTGAATCTGACAACC
>NW_006408593.1:10700189-10746521 GCF_000296735.1 Chrysochloris asiatica | reverse complement strand
AGAAGAATATCATGTTTGGTAGGGTGAAGGGTCAGAGAAAAAGAGGAAGACCTCCAGTGAAATGGATTGATAAAGTGGCAGCATCAATGGCCTCAAGTGTGGCAACAATTGTGAGGCTGGCCCAGGACCGGGTAGTGTTTCATTCTGTTGTGCAAAGGGTCGCTGTTAGTCGGTACCAACACGATGGCACCTAACAACAACAACAACAACAATGTCTGTGAGTGTCGTAATCAGCTTTCCAGATAAGAAACATACATTTTGATGTCCTGTATGTATTGGATTAGAAGGAGACCAAAGAACAAATGTTCTAGAACCTCTGTACCCAAGACTTAAGAGGACTGTCAACTTTAGTGTCCTTCATCTTAGGACCTGGACATTATGCTGTGAGAAGCCCAAATACATTGACAGGTCATGTGGAGGAGAATCAAAGTGCCCCTGTTGATAACCCCGGTTGTGTACCAGTAACTGGTCATGTGAATGAGCCACCGTGGACCTTCCACACTATCAACCCTTCAGAAAACTGCAGTCCTAGAAAGCATCTCATTGAGCAAGAAAATCACGTAGTTGAGTCCAGTCAACCCACAGAATCTTGAATAGTAATACAATGATTGTTTCAAGTCACTAAGTCACGGATGGTTTATTAGGCAGGTGTAGACAGCTGAACCCTTGTGGGGTTCCAGGTAAAAACCAAATCTGAAGCTCAGCAGACGGGCCTACCTGAGAGATCCAAGATTTGAAAGTCATGAGCTTCCTGGGAATTGAGGAACCCTGGGGTGGATGAGGTCACCCATGGGTGTGCAGAAGGAGTTGAGGAGCCATTCCGGAGCCCTTCCAACATTAACTGGGGGATGGAATGGCCGTGGTGGTGTCCTGTGCAATTGGTTCTAACTCATAGCAACTCTCTATGGGGTTTCCAAGTCTGTAAATCTTCACTAGAGCAGAAAGCTTCATCCTTCACCTGCTGAGCAGCTGGTAGAAATATATGCTGAATGAGTGTCTGTGTACTACTCTGTTTCACTAGGTTATGATTGTAACAAGCAATCCCCCAAATCTCAGTGGTTTACAAAGACCAAGGTTTAATTCTTTGTCATTCATATTGCAAGCTGTGGATCTGCCTCAGCTCTGTGGCTCGGCTCAACTGATGGTGGGCTTTGAGTCTGCTCCTTGTGTCTCCCCCTTCTGGGACCCAGGATGAAGGTGCAGTCACTATCTGCTGTTCTTATGTTGTGATTGTTAAGCACCATGGAGTCAGTTCTGACCCATAGCGACCATACACAGGGTTTCCGAGGCTGCAAATCTTTAGGGGGCAGAAAGTCTCATCTTTCTCCAGCGGAACAGCTAGTAGTTTTGAACTGCTGACCTTGAGGTTAGCAGCCCGATTCATAACCACTACGCTACCAGAGCTCCTTGTGACCCTGTATAGGGTTTCTGACTTGCAGTTAATAGGTTTGAACCAACGACCTTGCAGCTAGCATCCCAGTGCTTATCTTACAGCGCCACACTACAACTCTCACAGTGGAGGGCAAAATCCTATGATACCTCTTTTCATAGATCGAATTGAGTCCCCCACAAACTTTGTGTCAGATTCTTAGTGGGTTGGCAGGGATGTGATGATCCCCCCATGATGGGATCTGATGTGATAAACCAATAAGTAGATTACAGGAGAGATTGGTGTTGTTGTTAAGTGCATCGAGTCGGTTCTGACTCACAGTGACCCTGTGTAGAGTTTCCAAAGAGCAGCTGGTGAGTTTGAACTGCTGACCTTGTGGTTCAAACCAAACTTGCGGTCCAGGGTTTATCCTACAGTGCCACACCAGGACTCCTGGGTATGATGGTGGTGGTGGTGGTGGTGGTGGTGGTGGTGTGCCATGGAGTTGGTTCCAACTCATAGCGACCCTGTACAGCGTTTCTAAGGCTGTAAATCTTTACAGGAGAAGAAAGCCTCATCTTTTCCCTGTAGAACACCTGTAGTTTTGAACAGCTGACCTTGCAGTTTGCAGCCTGATTCATAACCACTATGCTACCAGAGCTCCTTCCTGGGTGTCATAGACCCCCTTAATCCCACCACCATCCTGTTCACATGTATGGGAGATTCCCTAGGGTGTGGCATGCAACACCTTTTATCATACAAGTGATAAAGGGAGATGTGAGCAGAGAAAGAGGGACCCGCTACCACCAAGCAAGAAGAGCCAGGACTAGGGTGCATCCTTTGGTCCTAGGGTCCCTGCATTGAGAAGCTTCTAGATCCAGGGAACAAGTGATGTCAAGCCACATGGAGATTTCCAAGGAACACTGGGCCTATAGATGCTGAAAGGAGACAAAGACCTTACCCCAGAGCCAATACTCTGAATTGGGGCTCCTAACCTCCTAAACGGTGAGAGAACAGGTTTCTGGTGGTTAACGTCATTGACTTGTGGTATTTGTGTTATAACAGCACTAGAGAACTAAAACTTACTTGTTAAAGTCTTTGCTGGGAACTGGCCTTTCACTCTTCTTTCTACCCTCAATCCATGATGCCACAGCAAGTCACATGATCAGGCTTAACATCAATAGGCAGAGGAGGTTTCTCTACCTACTGAGAATAATAATGCAACCTTATTATTAGGATAAGAAGCCTTGTTGGTACTGTATGATAAGTACTAGACTGCTAACCACAGGCCAGCAGTTCAAACAGACCAGGAACTCCTCGGGAGAAAGATGAAGCTGGAAAGGTTTACAGCCTCAGAAACCCTATACTGGGTCACTATGAGTGGGAATTGACTCAGTGACACTAGGTTTCAGTTTGACATTATTAGGATACAGGGTTGCTGTTTTTGTTCTGTGCCGTGGAGTCGGTTCCGACTCATAGTGACCCTGTACAGGGTTTCCGAGGCTGTAGATCTTTACGTGAGCAGAAAGCCTCATCTTTCTCCCACAGACTAGCTGGTAGATTCGAACTGCTGACCATGAGATTAGCAGCCTGATTCGTAATCACTCACTACCAGAGCTCCTTAGGATACACGGTAGCTATGTATGTATAATGAAATAGCAACTCTTCAGAGTAAAGCAGACTTACTTTTGAATCTCAGCTTGGCCACTGAGGGGACCTTATGCACACCTTTTGACTTCTTCAGGCCTCACTTTCCTCAATCTGTGAAATGGAAGTAATAATGTTGTTGTTTGGTGCCATCGAGTTGGTTCCGTGTCACAGCGACCCTATGCACAACAGAACAAAACACTGCCTGGTCGTGTCCCATCCTCACCATCGTTGCTATGTGTGAACCCATTATAGCTGCCGCTGGGTCAATCCATCTTGTTGGGTCTTCCTTTTTGTCATTGACCCACATTTTACCAAACATAATGTCCTTCTCCAGGGACTGGTCCCTCCTGATAACATGTCCAAGTATAACAAACGAAGTCTCACCATCCTGGCTTCTAAGGAACATTCCAGGTGTTTGATCTTCTGGCAGGTTCTCTATGAGTTGGAACCAACTCAACAGCACACATCCATCACTACTCAATGGACCAATGGAGTTTCTGGGTGGTACAAACAGATAATACAGTTGGCTGTTAAACAAAAGGTTGGTGATTCAGGCCCACCCAGACGAGCTTCAGAAGAAAGGCTTGCTGAACTATTTCTGAAAGGACATAGCCATTGAAAACCCCAGGAAGCAACAGTTCTACTCTGACACACATGGGGTCACCATTGAATGGGAGTCCACTTGTGAACAGCTGGTTTGGTTTGGTTTGAGTTCTCCTAAGACCAGTGCTTTCTTTGAGTGTCACCTGGCAGACTTGGGATCCCCAAACCTGAGTTTGGGTGCAGAATGGCTGGATTATTTTAGCTGTCCCACATCTCCTCTGAGCTTCGGTTTGCGCCTGTGTAAATGGAAATTAGGATATCTGCTAGGCTGTGCAGATGGAACTAGGTAATATAGGTGCACTAACTGAACTATTCAAGGAGCTCTGGTAGCGTAGTGGTTACGAATCGGGCTGCGAACCTTATGGTCAGCAGTTCGAAACTACCAGCCGCTCCGCGGGAGAAAGATGAGGCTTTTTACTCCCGTAAAGATTTACACCCTCGGAAACCCTGTACAGAGTCGCTATGGGTCGGACACGACTCGATGGCACTTAACAACAACAACAACAACAACAACCTGAACTATTCGGAACAAGTGGCTTTGTAGGGTAAGCATTGAATTGTAAACCACAAGGTGGGGTGTTCGAGCCCACCAGCCACTCTGCAAGAGACTAGGCATTTTGTTTCCACAAAGATTTACAGACTCAGAAACCCTGACCATGGTTGTTATGAGGAAGGCACTTAACAACAAATCAGCCTGTACTAGAGGTTCAGCTCTAAAAGGGATACTAACCATATCCTCGAATCCTATTATGACGCTGTGGGTTAATGTGCCAGACTGCAAAGCTGTTTGAACTGCAAGGTCAGCGGTTCAAGCTCACCAGCTGCTCCTCAGAAACCCTATTCAGGGTCACTATGGGTCCGAACTTAACAATAACATCCTTGTGACCCTCTTCACCAGGACTACACACCAATTCCTCCAGCTGCCTGCCCCTCTGCTCCAGAGGAAATGCCTGAGTTAGGAGACCACAAAGTCCTGCTTTGTATGGTTTTGTGTTGCACACACTCTCAAAGCCTCCTTGGCCCAAACCTGAGGGAAAAAAGGGTGGACAGATGGCTGTTACTTTGGTAAAATGACCTCTACCCTGACGGACCCTGCAGCTGTGGGTTCGAGCCCTGATTTGCCTGCTAACACACAGTTTGACCTCCACCAGCTGGTGCCCTTTTTGGACACAATTGTCCTGTACATACAGGTTGAAGAATGGCTCGGGCTCCTTTGGGTGGGGGGTACGGTCACATGTCGGCGGGAGGGGGTGGTTGGTTGACGTGGTGTGGAGCCCGCGCAGCCAGCCTCCTCCTCTGACGTCCCAGCGCTGCCCGCCCTGCCGCGGCGGGAGCCTCAGCTCGCGGGATCGGGGCGCTGCCGGCGGCACCATGGTGCTGTCGGTGCCGGTGATCGCGCTGGGCGCCACGCTGGGCACGGCCACCAGCATCCTCGCGCTCTGTGGGGTCACTTGCCTGTGCCGCCACATGCACCCCAAGAAGGGGCTGCTGCCGCGCGACCGGGAACCCGACCCTGAGAAGGCAAAGCCGGGCGTCCTCCGACCTGCCCAACAGGTGAGCGGGGGCGTCGCCGCGGGCCGCCAGGGACTGCGGGGAGTGGCGGGGACCCTTTTAAGGTACGCGACAGAGTCTGGTGGGGAGGGGACTGCGGACGTGCCGGAGGACCGTCAGAGGGGACCGAGAAGCCTGGGGGAGGGGTGGTCGTGGGGTGTAAGGGGGGGGGGCGCCTGGTTCGAGGAGTGGGGAGCAGCGAGGTCAAAAGACCAGAGTCAGGGGACTTGGAAATGGGGCTGGGAGGACAGTGTGGGGATGTGCAGGGGTGGGAGGAGAGGGGGATGGAGGCCTGAGGGAAAATGGGAGGGGAGCGGAGACCACGGAGGGGATTGTGAGGGTTTGGGGAGACCAGGAGAGGAATTGTGGAGTATGGGAGCATGCAGAATTGGGGGGAAGAGGAAAGGGGATTGTGAGAGAGAAGACAGAGGTGGGGGTTGTGGGCTGTTTCTCACCAATCTCGGAATAAATACTACACTTAGCTGAGAAGGAGCCAAACCTCTGGAAGCCAGTGGGGAGCTGGGGCGGGAGCAGCAGCTGCCCATGGGTGTTGGGGATCCATGGGGCAGACCTGCAGGGGTGTCTGGAATCAGGAGAGCTAGCTGAAATCCTGGAGCTTCTGAAGGACCGACCCTACCCCTTCCCATCAGCCCCAGGCTCCAGTTAGCCAGAGGGGTTTCTGTGATACTCTCCCCCTCCCCCAAATATTCCTGGGGACCAGAGGGCTTTAGTGACATGAATTTGCTTGTTTCCAGAGCCCCCTTTGGGGGGAAATCGGAGTGTTCCCCGTTGTACGGTGCAACAGAAGGCATCTGAGACAGAGGTTTAGAAGGACTTCCCTCTAGAGGCTCTGAACTCTAGGATGTCTTCCAAACAGGAAGGGAATGCAGAACGGCTTTGTTGAAGTCCAAGAGTGATTTGAAGAAGGTTGGCCTTTGGACAGAGGCATGACTTCCTAGGGCTCCTGAAACATCTTACAGTTTCATGTTGTTGTTGTTAAGTGCCATCAAGTCAGTGGATTCAGACTCATAACAACCCTGTATGGGGTTTCCAAGCGTGTAAATCTTTGTGTGAGCAGAAAGTCTCATCTTTCTCCTGAGGAATACCTGCTGGGTTTAAAAGGCCAACCTTGTAGTTAGCAGTCCAGTACTTTTAGCTTCAGGTTGCTGCTAAGTGTCATTGAGTTGGTTCCGACTCAGTCACCCTGTGTTGGGTTTCCAAGGAGTGGCTAGTGGGTTTGTACTGCTGCTGACCTTGTGGTTCACAGTCCAGCGCTAATCCTGCAAGGCCACACCAGGACTTTGTACTGACTCTGAAACACTCTGACTCCGCCTTCCCTTTGCCCATCAATTATTCAGGGACTCCAGGGCCCAGATGTGGGGCCTGTGTCAGTCATTGTATAGAGAGAATGAAAAGCAAATGGCTTCTGTCCTTGAGGCATTTACAATTCAAGAAAAGTGACATGGACTCAGGCAGAAATAGAAGCTGGACGTGGACGTGGACGAGGAATGATCTGGTAATGGGAGTGGTGGGCTCCCCACAGGCAGGGATGAGCCATCCTTTGCTGAGGGTGGACTCAGACCGCCCAACCTTTGGCACCTGACAAACAGCCCACCTCTGCGGTTCATAGTGGAGGCTTTCCAGAGAGAGCCTGGGGAAGGAAGTGGTGGAAATGACCTCTAAGAACCCGTCCAGCTTTTTGTCTTATTGACTACCGATTACCCACACAATAGCCACGGACCTGTTAAAGACAAACCGGATTGTGCCTCTCCCTGCTTCGAATCTTCCATAACTTCCTACTAAGATTGGAATAAATAATAGCACACCATTACACAGTATGAACTCTGTGCTTTATTCTTCTTAACACATTTAATCGTCTCAACAACCCAATAACAAAGATCTACTTTAAATTGGATCCCAATTTAAAGATGAGTAAACTAAGGCTCAGAGATGGCAAATAACTTGCCTGATGCCACACAGCTAGAGATGTTTTAGAGCCAGATTCTAGCCAGGCTGGTCTGGTCCCAGAGTTCGTGCTACTAGCTGCTTCACTACACTGCCTCACCTGCTTGGTCTGGCAGATGCCAAGTTCATGCCAATTTCCCCTTTATCACTATTTCAACTCCCTGGATTTAGGGTGTTTCTTAGAAGGCACCAAACTTTCCTGCCTCTGCACCTCCCATACTATTTTCCTCTGGCTTTTCACACAAACCGCCCCTTCTCATAGTTCAGATCACTTTCTGGTTAAACATCACTTTCCTCAGGCAAAATTTTGCCACATGTGTGATAAGGATCCCTGGTGGAACATTGGTTATGCACTCAGTTGCTAACCAAAAGATTGGTGAGTTGCTCTGCAGAAGAAAAGATCTGGTGATCTTCTCCTGTAAAGATTTTAGCCTAGGGACACTATAGGACAGATCTGTTCTGTCCTGTTGGGTCCCTATGAATCAGAATTGACTTGATGGCACACAACAATAATGTTGTTGTTGTTAGGTGCTGTCCAATTGGTACTGTCTCCTAGTGACTGTATGCACAACAGAATGAAATACTGCCTGGTCCTACTCCATCCTCACAATTGTTACCACCCTTGAGCCCATCACTGCTGCCACTGTGTGAATCCATGTTGTTGGGGGGTCTTCCTCTTTTTTTCTGACCCTCCACTTTATCAATCATGCTGTCCTTCTTCTCCAGAGACTGGTCCCTCCTGATGATGTGTCCAGACGGTAGTCCACACCTCCTATTAGCCTCAACTGTATTGTTCCAACCAAATCCTTGTATTGCCCTTGTCACCATCTTTCTTATTTGCTGACTTATATAATGAATTCTCTACTCCCCACATTAGAATATAAGGCTCATGACAGTAGGGACTGTACAGTTCCATGCACTGCTTTATTCTTAGCACTTAGCTGGTGCCTGGAATCTAGTATGTTTCTGATAAGAAACTATTGACAAATAAAGGTGTCCTAGCTTCCACCTAGCCAGGGTTGTTGTCTGAGCTCTTTTGTTAAGTGTGGGTAGCGCACATGCCCTGTTTTTGCAGTTCAGTGCTAGCTCAGTAGGAGCACACTCAATATTTTCTGATATATCATACTAACCCATCACCTGATTCCCATGGTGACCAAGGATATGGGTAACCTGGGGCTAAATCTACAGGTGTGAATATGGCGAAGTCACACTGTTGACTCAGCTGCCATTGTGCTCACACAGATTCAGCCATTGACCCAGATCGAGTCAATAGAGAAAAGACAAACACAACTGACATTTCAAAAAAAAAGGAGAGGAGACAGCATTCGGGGCAGCTGGTGACAGCATTGTGGTATGGTACCTGTAACACATGTTAACAAGGAAGGGGGAGCCAGGGAAGGTGCTCTAAGATGTCCCTTAACCAGAGAGGATGGGGGCCTGGGGAGGGGAAGGCAGGAATCTGGATTTCTAGAACAACAGAAGTGTCCCAGATGGTCCACTGAGAAGTGAGTTGTTGTCTGTAGGATAAGGACTTACTGCCAATGTGTTCATCAGTTACTGATTGTACTGCTGGATAAATTCCTTGGATTTGTGAATCTGATTCCCGACCCTGAATGGTTGATTGAAGTTGAAGTTGATGGTGATTTTGAAAACTTTGAAGTTCTTCCCAGGGATTTTTAACCTGGGATCCACAGACACTTCCTCCCCCAAGGAGTCTGTAGATAGAAGTGAAGGGACTCATGATTTTGGATTGGGAAAACAACTTCTTACATCTTTATTCTCACTCATCTCTAACTGAAATTTAGCATTCCCTGTTAGTGGAGTGTAAGCAACAAACTACAGAAGTCCTAACGATACCCGAGATTCTAAATCACAGATATTTTTCTAGCATGCAACAGCTGGTACAGAAACCTCACAATATCTTTTCTGCACATCTCTAATTCTTAACGATGGTACTTATTAAATCCTGTTATGTTATGAATTAATAAGTTGCCTTTATTAGGTATTCTTTTGTAGTTATATGCCTTTTATAGTCTGCTTTTTAAAATACTCTGAGGTGTAGACAGGCTTCTGACAGCTAAAGGAATCCACAGCACATCAAAAAGGGAAGTGCGACAGGGTGGAAGCTCTCCGTCATTTGTCACCTTCTAGTCTTCCAGCTGCTTTCAATTCATACCTCTTCTTTGCCATGTCTACGTATACACTCTTAACCCTTTATCCTGCTTCCTCAGCCAATCCCTGGACCTTTGCCCCTCTACCCTAGTCCAGCAGGACTCCCCGGGACCCCCCTGTTGTCAACCCATCTTTCCAAGCTGAATTACTCTACAGTGGTCTGGTCTCCTGAGCAAGGAGACAGAGCGAGGATTGGTTATCTTCTTTTCCCTGCTCATTCTGAATGCAGTAGTGACAGACAATAGCCCACTCCTGGAATTGCCTTTTTTCACTTGTCTGCATCAATGGCCACTTACTCCTCTTCTGGGTCCTTTTGGAGGAAGCCCTCTTTTTATGGCCAATATAAATAACTAGATGGAATGCTGGGTGGTACAAAGGGTTAGTTTGCTCACCTGATAACTGAAAGGTTGGAGGTTCGAGTTCACCCAGAGGTACCTCAGAAGAAAGGTCTGGCAATCTACTTCGGAACAATCAGCTATTGAAAGCCCAGTGGAGCACAGTTCTACTCGGACACACATGGATTGCTATGAGTCATAGGCCTCCCACTGCTATTACTTGTTGTTGTTGTTGTTAAGTGCTGTCAAGCCACTTCTGACTCATAGCAACCCTGTATAGGGTTTCCGAGGAGCAACTGGTGAATTTGAACCACCAGCCTTGCAGTTCAAACTGACCTTGAGGTCTAGTGCTTATCATATGGTGCCACCACACTGCTACTACTACCAACTTAAACAACCTTATCCCCTCCCATCACAGCAGGGCAGAGAGAATGGTGTTAGATGAAACACAAATAGATACGTTGCAGGTTTTGTATCAGTAAGTCTGAGTTTGTATCTGACACTCTATATACAGTGAGGCGTCGTTTCTCTCAAAGGGCAGGTAGCATGTCTTTGGTTTTCACTGTTTCCCTGGCAATATGCATGCGATGTTGGCTGAGTGTGTGATAGCTCTTCTGTAGCTATAGTCAGAATCTCAGAATCGGTCTGTCATATTGTGATGCAACATTGGACCAAAGAGAATAGACACAAAAGAGCACAGATTGTTACATTTTCATGTGTATACGGTTTAAAGCCTTGGATGGGGTTGAGGTGATAACTGAGAGGTGAAGGAACAGTTAGGCTTTTAGTCCTGCGCTCCTCTTATTAAGAGAAAACTCCATTAAGCTCGATATTGATGATTTGTGTGCTTTTCTGTATGTGGTTGGACTTTGAGGGGAGTGGTGGTTCGGTGATCGAATTCAACGTCCAGCCAATGTACCTATGCACCACTGCCACTCTTGTTTCCATGATGCTATGATGCTAAGTGGGGGGGTGATGCTTTGGGATAAGCACTGGACTGTAAACTACAAAGTCTGCAGTTCAAACCCATCAGCCTCTCCTCAGAAACCCTATACAGGGTTGTAATGAGTCAGAACCAAGTCAATAGCACTTAACAACAACAATGATGCTAAACCGTGTTCAGTGGAACTTCCAGATGAAAAGAGACTAGGAATAAAGGTCTGGTGATCTACTTCCAAAAATGGTTGGGTCTGCAATGAATTATGGGAAGGGCACAGGACCAGGCAGTGTATCATTCGATTCATTGTTCAGGAGCCAACATGAATCGGGGGTGGAGACATGAGTCAGGTACTGACTCGATGGATGGATGGCAGGTCACAACAATAAATGATCGATGGCTGTCATATTGTGAATATTAATATAGAATCAGTCAAATATTTTTATCACTAGGAGACTTTGGGACTATGTTAAAGAGATGTGGTTGTCTTGTTGTGAACCAGCTCCCAGACTCTGTTTGCTTTTCTGTTACTCCTGGGGCCACTTCCTACAGCATTAAAGACTCCTCTTTGGGACTGGTAACTTGAGATCATCACTGTGGCCCCAGTAACCAGCCCTTCGGTCCTTTCTTCTCCTTATCAGACGTTTACAGCAGCAGCTTCTCAGATAATGTGCCTTTAGTTCCCACTTGTATGAGTGAGGATGGACCAGAGATAGACCAGATGCTGTGTTTCATTAGTTAATTACTTCATTCATTAAAGCTTAATGAGAACATACTAGGCACTTGTTAAATGTTCTTGTTAAATGCCCTTGAGTTGTTTCCAACTCATAGCAACGCTATTTATGTACAATGGACTGACCCACCCGGGGTCACCTCACAAGTATTGCTGTATATTTGGGCCCATTGTGGTAGCTCCTATGTCAGTCCATCTCATTGAGGGTCTTTTTCACTGACCCTCTACTTGGCTAAAGGAGCCCTTTTGGCTGCTGTGGATTAGGCATTGGGCTGCTACCCATAAAGTTGGAGGTTCAAATCCACCAGCCACTCTGAGGGAGAAAAATAAGGCTGTTTGTTCCCGTGAAGATTTATAGTTTCCGAAATCCTGACTATATTGGGTCACTATGAGTTGGAATTGATTCGATGGCAGTATGGTTGGGTTTTGGTTTTCTATGCTGTCAAGCATCATGTCCTTTTGGTACAACAATGAAAGCACAGGCTTACCTTCATGAGAAGTGGGGAGACAGATTGTGAACTTGAAGGTGTTAACAGTGCTGATGTTCTGGAGGACACCCTCAGCAGGGCATGCTCATCTTCAGTCCAAGGGACAATTTTCTCCAGTTGGATGACCTTCTTGGCTTTTCTCCTGAGGCCCCCTGTAAACTCCAGAGTCCCAGGAGGCTCCATGAATTTCTAATCCCACTCCTGGAACAGATTTGACTCTGGGCTTCAATAAAGTCTAATCTCTCTGAATTCTCATCCTTTAGAAGTATTCATTTCTCAGCTTCCTACTGAATGCTATCCTGGAGATTAAACTCTACCATTCATAGAAACATAAAAATAAATCCATGTCTATAGAACAATAAATAAATGATCAAATAGCTACCATTTCTTGAGCTCTTTCTATGTGCCTGGCACTGTTCTAAGTAGTTTAAACATATTAACTCATCTAATTGTCACAATAACCTCATGAGATATGCACAATTACTATCTTCATTTACAGATGGGAACAAGAAACACAAAGAGCCTAAGTCACTTATTCAGTTGTTGTTTGTTATTGTTAAGTACCATTGAGTTGGTTCCAACCCATAGCGACCCTGTAAAGGGATTGCGAGGAGCGGCTGGTGAGCCTGAACTGCTGGCTTTGTGGTTCAAACCGACTTTGCAGTCCAGCGCATTAACCCACAATGCCACAGCAGGACTCCTTAGTCGGTAGTAGAGCGGGTCTGGTGCTAAAGTCCACATTTTTGACCACTGGGCTAGAAATCAAAAGAAAAAAACAGTCAAAATTGTACCTGAGCCATAGTTTTTCCATTGATATGCTATTAATGGGACTCCTGGTGTGGTGCTGTAGGAGCAGACTGAACTGTGAACCGCAGAATTGACAGTTCAAACCTCAGAAACCCTTTTCCAGGATCACTCTGAGTCAGAACTGACTCGGCTTAACAATAACAATATTATAAATCTGTCTGTGAATTTGCATTTGTGTAGAGCAGCCTCAGAAACCTTTCCTGGAGCTTTAGATTGCTTCTCTGCCTCTTAAGTCCAACACTGTTTAGGCTATGATGCAGCCTGAGGACCTTCCGGAGAGATTTGACATAGTAAAAATGTTTGGGTTGGTTGCTTAGCAACGTGGAAGACAGTAAGAATTTTTCATCAACAAATTTGCATAGAGTATCTCAGGGACATGAACACACACACCCGCTGGAAATAGTCCCACTGTGGAACCCTATGCCCATATCCCTCAATCCTTCCCTCACTGCAGGTCCCAGAACTGGGACTTCTCCCCTTCCCCACTTTCTCCTCTTGGTGCAGCAAATAGACAATCCAGGTGCATGACTCTCCTCTCAAGGCAACTGAAGATTCACCAGCACCTTCCATTAACTCCAGCAGAAAACATCACTGCATCCTTGAGAACTTTCAACCAGGTTAGGGTCAAGTGCTTGGGATAACGGAAGAGAAATAGAGAAGCCAATGGACTGTCAGGGAAGAAACAACTGAAAGAAAAATTAGAGGGCAAAGAACAAACAAATCTATGTTGGAAGAAGTATAACCAGAATGCTTCTTAGAAGCCAAGATGGCCAGATTTTGTATCTCATACTTTGGACATATGGTCTGGAGGGACCACTCCCTAGAGAAGGACATCATGCTTGGTAAAGTGGAGGGACAGTGAAAAAAAATCGAAGACCCCCCAGTGAGATGAACTCAAGCATAGTAATAATTGTGAGGACAGTGCACGGCTGGGTGGTGCTTCATTCTGTTGTACTTACTGTTGATATGAGTCAAAACCAACTCAACAACACTTAACAATAATGATCATGGCAGAGATAGAGGAAGGGATGAGACCAGTAGGATAAGGAAACATCAGACCCAGAAAGCAAAAAGGAGAAAAGATAGAACTGAACATCCCTGAGCCAGAGTCAAACGAGAGAAATCAGAATCAAAGTAGATGCTCCACTTACATACTTACTCTTCATACTCTCTGCACTGCAATCAGCCACTCCACGCCCATTTCTAGTCCATGGCTCTGTACTTAGTCTTCCTCAGCATATTTCTTGACAACAGACAGTGGGGAATCCCTGTTTTGAAGATAGAGACAGATTCAAGAACTAAGAGATTCTATAATTAGTCCAGTGCTTATCCTGCAGCACCACACCAGGACTCCAGCTACCTAATGTTGTTGTTGTTAAGTACCAGCAAGTTGGTTCCGACTCATAGCGACCCTGCATAGGGTTTCCAAGGAGTGACTGGTGAACTTGAACCGCCAACTTTGTGATTCAACCCAAACTTGCTGTCCAGCGCATTATCCTGCAGCGCCACCTTATAGGCTTAAAGCACTGGACTGCAAAGTCAGGGGTTCAAACCTACCAGCCACTTTTCAGAAGCACTGTATAGGGTCGCTATGAGTCGGACGGAACCAATTTGATGGCACATGACCAACGACAGCATAGGTTGTTAGTGTTATGTGGAGTTGTCAGTTGCTGTCAAGTTAATTCTAGCTCATGGTGACCCCACATGTGCATAGTAGAGCAGTTCTATAGGGTTTCCAAGGCTGTGACCTTTCAAAAATGGACCACCAGAACTGTCACATAGTCACGTCTGGGTAGACTTAAACTTAAACCTTTCAGTCGGAAGTCGAGCGCGTCAGTTGTTCAGACATCAGACATTTATTAATGCCTCGGTGACACGCTGAGCCATGCACTTCCAGTACAGAGCACACAGTTCTCGCCTAAGCTTTAGATAGTAACAAATACAGGCTCTCGTATTTTAAATACGTGTTCGTAACTTCCAACTTGTGGAACCAAAATGTGTTGTCTGATTCAAGTGCCTATTAGAAGGACCCCATGTGGGCACACCAAGTAATTGTTCAATTGTTGTGGAGTCCCACAAGACGAGTGGCTTGTGAGGCAGTTCTGACTCAGTTGTCCCACTGCTCTGTCCTTTAAATGTGTCACCATTATCACGGTCACATGCCCACCCTCTGACCCCCAATCTACTTCATCCATGTACCTGGGGTCCCTAAAAATCCAAGCCCACTGAGGTAGTTAGTACATGTAGTATCTTTAAATGTCATTCTATGTAGCATTTTTAATGTCGTTTCCTAATATTGTTACAGTGCTGTGTGGCGATGGGAGGTGTCAGTGTGGGATCCTCTGAGGATCTCACTGCATGCTAACTAATTAGGTCAAGGGTTTGTAATTGCTTTATAATACGGGAAAGTCCTGGGGGTTTGGTGTAGCGTGTTTAAGGGATATTTCAGGAATCTCTTTGGGGTTTTGGGATGAACTTGGGACATATTCTGAAATTCATTCTCCAGTATGTTTCCAGGAACAGATTAGATTAAAATAATGAGAGGTAGTTACATAAATGAATTTGAATAAGAAAAAAAAAAGAGGACTAGGGTTCTATGAGAATCCTAGATGAGTCTTAATCCATCTGGCATAGATTTAGGCTATTTTAGCATATTTAATTGACCTTTCTCCACCTTTATGGGTTGAATTGTGTCCCCTCTTCCCCCACCGCACAATATGTTGAAGCCCTAACTTCTATAAATGAGCTCTTGTTTGCAAATAGAGTTTTTCCTCTTTTGGTATGTTAATGAGGCCATATCCACTAAGGTGGGCCCTAAATGTAATCCTTTGGAGTGGTGGGTTATAAAGGGGAGTATGGACACAGACAGACACACAGGAGGTGACACCATGTGAGGAGGGAGGCGGATGTATCTATAAACAGCAAAGGAATGCCTAAGACTGTTGGCAGCCACCAGAAACTAGAGGCCAACAGAAGGGATCCCTACCAAGATCCTCATTTGGTCTTTGAGCCTCCAGAACTGTAAGAAAAGAAATGTCTGTAGTTTAAAGCCACTGCTCTGTGGTGTTTTTGCAAGGGCAGCACTAGTACATTGAGACACCCACCTCCACTCATTTAGTCCAAGCCATTGTTTTCCCTCCTGGATGAAAGGATTAGGGCTGAGCAGATAGAAGTGCCCAGAGAGGGGCAATGTTGAATGAATGAGTAGATGACTGAATGGAGAGTTGAATGGGGGTGAAAAAGCGGAGGGGCTGCTGCAGTGCTAGAAGCAGGGCAGGGGAAACTGAGCTTGCTGAAGAATCTCTAGTCCCCTGTAGTGGCATCTCAAGGAATCAAGATAAATGTGGTTGCTTCATCTTCTATTGGCTTCCTGTCCTTCATGTCTCTGTTTACCTGGCGCACATTGGAGAGAGTTTGAAAAGTCAAGGCCAATGAGTTAATGCCCAAGGATACCTCCTTTTACTTGGAAACGTATCACAAACTGTATAGTTTTGGACTTGCTGCTAAAGAGGGCACTGTTAGACTCCACTGAGTTGGGTCCAACTCACGGTGACCTGATGTATAACAATGAAACGTTGCCTGGTCCTAGGCCATCTTTACAATCATTGGTCTGTGTGAGTCCCTTGCTGTGGCTATGGTGTCAATGCATGTCATTGTGGCTTTCCCTTGCTTTTCTTGACTCTCTACTCTCCCATACACGATGTTTTTTGGCAATTGGTTTTTCTTGATGAGTTGTCTAAAATAATTACGATCTTTGCATCTAAGGATCATTCTGGTTGTATTTCTTCTATGAATGGTATACTGTTGCCTTTAGACGCTGTTGCTTTTAGATTCTGACTCATAGCAAACTTATAGGACAGTCTAGAATTACCTCAGTGTTTTCTAGGTAGTTCTTTATGGGAGGTCTTTCTCCCATGGACACACTGGGTGGGTTTGAACCACCAACCTATCAGTTAGTAGCTGAGCACTTAATCACTGTGCCACCAGGGTTCTCTCAAGATGATAGTGGAGCCTGAATGAGCTCCCACTTAGGAAAGTACCCAATAGGCTCAGCGTTTGGCCACGACTCAAAGTATATTCTAGGAATCTCTGAATCATTTTCTTATTTATCCTTTCCCAAAACAGTGACTTACTTTCCACTACATCTCAGTATATTGATCATAAAACAAACACATGTCTGCTGTTCACTGTGTAGAGGAGAGTTCATGAAGAGTATGTCAGGTGTGAAAGAAAACGGAAGGTTTCTGGAGTCCAGGAAGGAACATGGAAGTTCTACTTCTAGGATATGTTCATTCATTTAAGGAATATTTCTGAGTCCCCTACTGCATGGAAGGCACTGTTAGCACTGGGGACACAACAGCGACAGGCAGCCAACCTCTCCCCTTGTACATTTATACTAGGGGGAGAGGCATTCATCACATGGTACAGTAGCTCAAATGAATATAAAGTTATGACCGGGTTCAAGTGTATGGATGTCAGGGGCCTTCCCAGCAAGTGATTAGTGTTTTGATCTTCAACATTTTTGGAAACCTCTTTTAGTAAAAAATTACACTGAACATAACCGCACTGCCATTGAGTTGATTTGGACTCACAGAGACCCTTGTTGTTGTTAAGTGTCATCAAGTCGGTTCTGACTCATAGTGACCCTATATAGGGTTTCCAAGGAGCAGCTGGTGGGTTTCAACCACAGACCTTGTGGTTTGCAGTCCAGTGCTTATCCTACAGCCCCACACGGGAAGTCCATACAGAGGTGTCCCTACTTTAAGTTATCCACCTTAGATAGCTACATTATTTGTAGATCATTTTTATTATTCATATGAGGAAGTCCTCAACTTTTGGCAGAGTTCCAGTCCAATGATTGCATTGTAAGTTGGTTCTGATGAACATCAAATACCTCATTAAAAAATTTTAAGGCTTTTTTTTATCGTTATTGTTTCTTATTATCAGTATCCTTATAAATCCGATCTTTTTGTGTTTTTTGGTTGAAACATTACATATAAACATCCATGTGAGTGAAGATCTGAGATGGTAACATCAGCAAATTTCGCACTGTAGCATTGTCTGTAGTATATGTGGCATTTGCTAGGTGAAGGATGTTGGGAGTGAGGATTTGGAATGTTCTACGCATTGAGGCATGTGCAAAAGTCCTGTGGCAAGAAGACATAACACATAGGAGGCACTGAGAGAAGGTTGTGTGGGTAGAACATAGAGAACACAGGAGGGAGTGATGTGAGGTGAGGGAGAATGTCACTGACAGGCCCTAATGGGTGACAGCATAGAATTTGGGCTGTGAAAGGACCACCCTGGCTGCTGTATGGAGAGTGGCCTGGATGGGGGAAGAGTTGATGCGGGGAGACCAGGCGGGACGGCCTAGAGGATAGAAATGGTTTGGACTAGGGGGGTATCAGTGCTTTATTGACTAGTTTTTGGATGTTGACTTGGAGAACTTTAGGGATGATGTTTGAGTTTTGTCATTTGCCCATCTGGGTGAAACAGAGAGCACTCCAAAATGACAAATCCATGGACTCATGAGTTCACTTCTGTTCAGTCCAGCGTGAAGAGCCTTTGAGTTATAGCTCCATAAGGTGTCATCTGTGCCTCCTCAGCTCTGGCACTCATAGCACGGGTTTGAGCTGAACATGTGTGATATCTTGAATTTACATGATAATGGCTTTTCTATCCAAAGTCTCCTTTATTTCACCAAATGGTTGAGTTGTTGTTGTTGTTAATTGCCATCGAGTCAGTTCTGACCCATAGTGACCCTGTATAGAGTTTCTGAGGAGCAGCTGGTGAGCTTGAATTGCCAACCTTGCAGTTCAAATGGCTTTGCAGTTTGGTTCATTAACCCACAGCATCACACCAGGACTCCAAATGGTTGAATGGAACCATGCAAATAAGGCATACAGGACTCTAAGGCTGGAATCACATGGCTGAGAGGCTGAAGACCAGAGTGAGGCGTGACTACAGTATGGCAGACAAGAGGCCTTCTTGACTGGAGAACTGCTGTCAGGAAGTTCTTCCCTGGCCAGCCCTCCATTGGTTCCCTCGTAGACCTAGCCTTACTGCCAGGTCGTTAAAATGTTGGTGTCTGGACTTGCTCCTAAGTACCCTCTTCCATCTCACTGCACTCGCTTCCTGGGTGGTCTTAGTCACACTCAACGGTGTGACTGTGACTTTCTACAGGAAGCAAACAGTTGCTTCTCTAATAAATCCTAAACTGTGAGTGTTATTATGAGTTCTGTGTGGTCATTGTAATGGATTATTGAACGCAGATGTGAAGCAGGAGTGTTGTGGGAGGGATGGTTGGTGTCAGAATAGGGTAAAGAAGGTTGTAGGGTGGAAGCAGGTCTGACCTCCATTTCATAGGAATCGGCCTTGGGCTGACTGGAGTTTGATTCTTTTCTCCCTTGTGAAGCCAGGGGAGTCAGACATGGCGCCCACAGGGTTTTTGCAGAATGCATCCTGGTGAATCTCCTGTAGGAAATCATAGTCACACCCTTGAGTGTGACTAAGACCACCCAGGAAGCGAGTGCAGTGAGACGGAAGAGGGTACTTAGGAGCAAGTCCAGACACCAGCATTTTAACAACCTGGCAGTAAGGCTAGGTCTACAAGGGAACCAATGGAGGGCTCGCCAGGGAAGAAGGAGAAAGACCCAGAGGACATCACATAAAGTAGTAATGAGAGATAAGAGCATTTTAAGAGGAAGGGGGCATCCACAGGTGAAAAGTCCAGTAAGGTTTATTATGTTCATAGGAAGTAGACTATAAAGGTTCTTGGTAACCTCGGAGGCACTGAGTGGACTGGTGGAGTCCTTTGAGAATGGGTTGTAGTATGGATGGCAAGTGAGAAAATGAAGACAACAACAGTACAAGTAACCCCTAGGGGATGTTTGGTTACCAAGGGGGTGGAAAGAGCTAATATAGAAGCTGAACAGGGTAAGAAATGAAAGGAATTCTGGGCACATGTAAAGCTGATTGGAATGAGCTTGTTGAGAGAGAATGTGAAATCTTTAAGAGAGGTGGGAGGGGTTGAATATCACTAATTTAAGGCCCCTGCAAATGCAGGTGGAGTCCAAAGCTTTGAGGGAAGGGCATACCTCCTTGCAGAAGGGGATGATGTTCATGAAGGAGTTTGGCATTGTAAAATATGGCACCAACCATTCCTTCCCTGGGCTCAGTAATCCATGGCAACTCAGAGACAATACTCACAGTTATGTGGTTTTTAAGGGAAGTAAACAGGTTACAATTTGGGATCAGAAATGTTCAAGGTGCGATTGTTCCGCTCAGCTGCTGATAAATGCCCATAGGGCACACCACTCCACCATACGCCTCAGCCTGAAGGCAGTAGGCTCTAGCTCTGTGGGTCAGCAAACCAAGCTGCCCCACTTAAGTGTCTGGAAATACTCCATTCTACAAGCAAGCTTCCTGCCCAAAGCCACTCAACTTTACTAGATCCATTAGCTGGGAAGCCCACTGCTCTGTCTCGTGCTCTGGTTCTTGGGTCAGCTGATGCTGCTTCTTCTCTGCCACTTCTCCAGTGTCATGGATTTCTGTCCCTGGGTCGAGGAGGTTCAGCTCACAGAGATCTCAGGGTCCGAATGACCTGCTCCACTCCTGGCTCTTCTACTCTGATGGTAGTGTGATCCCTCCCTTCTGCTTCTGAGATGGTTCATTTTAAACCCATGCTACAGTTTCAAGTTTTTACAATTACAATGAACTCGGCTAACATCCACATGTAATCATGTCATACTATCAGCATCATCTCCCACCTTCTCTTATCAGACCCAGCAGGGCAGAAACATTGTTTTGTGGGAGTTAACGGTCTATGTCTAGAAGAGACTTTAGATAATTCACTACACCACAGATGTGTAGCATAGCAAGATTCTAGGGGGCTTCCATTCTCTTGTTCCCTTTCTCTCAGTGAAGGAAGTCTGTGTAGAGCAGAGCAGAGAAGTTTCAGAATGAGTTGATCAGGAAGAGGAGCTTTGCCAGGTAGGACTGAGAGCCTTGAGGTGGTTGTTGTTAGCTGGTTTTCAGTCAGTCTCCAATTCATGGTGGCCCCATGGGCAACTGACCAAAATGCTGCCCTATCTTGAGATTGGTTGTGACCCATTGGGTTCTCACTGGCTGATTTTCAGCCCTTACTTCCCAATCTTAGTCTCGAAGCTCTGCTGGAACCTGTTTTGTATCATAGCAACAGTCAAGCCTCCTCTGGCACTGGCAGACAGGTGGTGGCTGCACATGAAGTCCATTCACTGGGAGCTGAGCCTGAATCTTCTGCCTGGAAGACTAGAAGTCTACCACGGATCCACCAATGCCTCTGTACAGAGTACAGAGGTCAGTGATGGCGAACTGTGGGACTGATCTGTCCTGTGGAGTGATGGTCCAGCAGAGCAGGGCTCCATCAAGGAGTTTGCACATGGCTTCAGGGAAAAGACTGAGAAGTCAGAGCATCTTTAGAATAGTGACGAAGTATTAGCAACATGGTGGGCAGGGAATCTAATTGGCATCACTTAGGAAGTGGACAAAGGGAAGAGAAGAGAGATGGCCTAAGAGCTGCTGTCAAGCTGACCCCAACTCTTGTTGACCCCCTGTGTGTCAGACTGGAAGTGGGCTCCACAGGTTCTTCAGAGGTTGATTTTTCAGAAATTGATTGTCAGACCTTTCTTCCAGATGCTGCAAATTTTCACTGAGCTGATTTGCACCTCCCAGGGAAGCTGGGCAATGTGCTGCCCCTACATCAGAGGTGACAGACCATCCTCCAGCTCCTTACCAAGGCAGGCAGGGGTCGGTGTCAGAGTGAATGGCTGATGTGGAAGAAAAGTTAATGTGCTTAAAGTTCTTAAGAAGAAGGACAGCTATTTACGGACAGATGAGTCAGCAGCTGGCTGTCAGCAGTCTCCTGCCATGTGGTGTTTCTGGAATTTGCCTTTATTTTAGGAAAACACGAGACTCTAAAGAAGGAACACCTTGAATCTGTAGCCAGTGAAGCAAATTGCAGGAGCAGGGGCTCCTGTCCCTGAGCACAGGGGGGCCTGACTGAAGTGGTGACTGAGAGACCGGAAAGGGGGCAGATACCACAGGTTCTCTCGGCTGCTGCTTGAGATATAGGTACTATCCACAACTCCCTGGCAGAGAACCTTCACGGGGCTGGTGACCTTTTCAGGGGCAGGAAAGGGGGGACTCTTCCAGCCTGCAGCTGAGTTCATGTGACACCTACAGGCCACCTTTGGGAGGCTTCACTAATTGAAACAGTGCATGAAATAGCTGTTGGGTGAATAATGTGTATTGTAATTAAGTTGTCGTGAAAATGGTGATAGTAAAATGACTCTACTTTATGCACCAGATCAGTGGAGGTGCTGAAACACTAGGCTTGCTTGCTGAGAGCCTTGATTGAGGTGGTTGCTGTTAGCTGGGTTGTTGTGACCGTGGGTAGTGACTTAACCTTTCTGTGCCTTTGTGTGACCATCTGTAAACTGTGTCATCGCCTTTGAATTGTTGTGGGGGTCAACTCAGGTACTAGGACGGTGCCCAGAGCATAGTAAGTGCTGAGATGGAAATCATCTTTTTGTTTCTCCAGAGCCATTCTCTGCCACCCCACAGCCCCCGTGCAGCATGGAGAATCTTCCCTCTCTCCTGGCCTCGGTGGGGCTGACCTAAAGAAGGAAATCTGAGGGTGGAGGCAAGTGATGGGGCATTTACTGCTCGGGGGTGCTGCACCCCTCAGCTGAAAGCTTCAGTTTCTTCCAGGTGACCCTTTCTATTTGACCACCCTGTTCTGACTCTGGTAGTCTCTCCTACCCTTTACCCCTTCAGACTAGGGATAATTCTGCCAATTCTGACTCATAGTGACCCTGTGTATGTCAGAGTAGAACTCTGCTCCATAGGATTTTCAGTGACTGAATTTTCAGAAATAGATTGCCAGACGTTTCTTCCACGACACCTCTGGATACTTGAAAACTCTAACTTTCTGGTAAGCAGGCGACTGTGCCGTTTGTACTATCCAGTGACTCCAGGGGTATTACAGAAACTAGCTATTACTGGCCCCAGGGTATTCACAATTCCTTGTTGGTTGCCTTAACTCTCCCACACCTTTGTAAATAGCCCCTTTATGAAACTCTCTTCTGTGACTCCGTTTGAACATGCCATCTGTTCCTGTCCAAGTCCTTGTTGATAGCGTACCCAGTCAATGTTAGCTATCATTACCAACCCTAATCACAGATAATAATACTGGGCATCTCAGGGAATGTGACATCCAGAGGTATGTGTACCAACAGTGATAACACCCTCTATAAAGACAAAGTTGTTAGAAACTGCTTTCGTTTTTCTATTTGATCCAAGATTTGGCGTGACATTTACCAGCTCACAGCTTTTAATATGCATTTACCAAACAGACTCACCTGCAGTAGGAATGAATGGGTTATTCCCATTACAAAAAAGCTTGGAATGGGATACGGAAAGATATTAGATAATGACAGTCATTTGAAGCCAAGTACTCTGATATCAAGGAGCTCTGGTAGCATAGTGGTTACGATTCAGGCTGCGAACCGCAAGGTCAGCAGTTCAAAACCACCAGCTGCTCCGCGGGAGAAAGATGAGGCTTTCTGCTCCCATAAAGATTTACAGCTTCGGACACCCTGTTCAGGGTCGCTATGGGTCGGAACTGACTCGATGGCACTTAACAACAACAACAACTCTGATATCACTGATTTTTCTGTGATGAAATCAGGTTTTTGAGACATTCTATAGACTGTTGAAATGTTGGTCCATGTAATGCAGAAGGAAAATCCAATAGGCTTGCTTGCTGTTTCTAAACAAGGAATGACAACCACACAGATGGGTGATAGTCACCTGCTTTGAATCTGTTGAAATGGCTAACCTGCTGCCCAAACATTGCTGTGGCAATAGAACCCATATGTTTTCTCAGCAAGGGAGACCTGAGAAGTAATAACAAAAACACTGCTTCCTTGATGCAACCCTTTGGATTTCTCCATTTCCCTAGACACTGCCAAATCGTCCTTGGAGAAGTCTCACCATGCATTGCTTCCTCCTGTTTATCTGGACAGCTATTTTCTGTCTTGGTCCCTTGTTCCTTCCCACCTGGATTACTCTCTCCAGAAACAACCTCTTCCATTTCCCTCTTCTTTCGTTCCTGCCACACCTGCTACTTTGATTCACTGGAAACACCACTTTGCTCCTCCCGTTCTCCTACTCAGAAACTGGCCAAGCCTCTCTACTGTTCATAAAATACAAAGGGGCTTCAAAAAGTTTGTGAGAAAAAATTCCATGATCTTTCAAGTCCATTTTCCCACAAACCTTTTGAAGCCCTCTTATAGAATTTGCAATCTTTTGTGTGGCATTCGAGATCTTTGATGGCCTGGCTAACCATTCTTTTATAACTCAATGGTCCCAACTCCAACCTTCCTCTTCAGCAGGATTTCCAGATTTATGGGCCCAAAGTATGCTCGTCTCTGAATCCACATTGCTGCCATCCTCCTCATTAGAGATGCCTTTCCCATCTCTAGACATCCTTGAATGCTGGGCTGAGGGCCCTAATCCAGAGAGCCTTCTCCGATCACGTTGACCAATTTCCTCTTTGGACACTGGTGGTCCACAATCAAGACACTGGCTTTTAAAGACGGTTTTCTATGCTTATCTCTTTCTAAGTATGCATCAGGGATAGCAAATAGTTTTACCTTGCGTATCAAGATCTTACAATTCATAGCTGCTTCCTGGAGCTCTGGGCTCAACAAGCCATGTCTACCAAAGTTTGGCAGTTAAAAAGGTTTTCATCAATTAGTCATGCCTGCTGTGGGCATAGAGCTGCTGGATGATACAAATAGTTAATGCACTAGGCTGCTAAACTGAAGTGTCGGGTCCACTCAGAGATACCTGGGAAGAAAGGCCTTACAATCTACTTCAGAAAAATCAGCCATTGAAAAACCTGTGGAGCACGATTCTACTCAGGCACACATGGGTTTGCCATGAGTAAAAATCAACACAAAGGCAACTGAGCTTTTGTTGGTGGTGGCGATGGCGGTGATGGTTTTGCCATGAGCATAAGGTAGAAGACTTGTAGCATGAGTACTTCCTCTATGCATTTTCCATTTGTGAAATGGCTCATGTCTTCATTATTGGATGGCAACCTTCTTGAGGGCAAGGACCTCTTTGTATCGTCTGTCTATGATGTACAGGGTGGCTGAGTACGTAATTAGTAGTGTGTGCTGATTTTTGTTTGATTGGATAGGAGTTCAATGTGGAGGTGTCATGGATTGAATTGTGAGCCCCGACCTTGCCTCAAAAAAAAAAAAAAAGAGAGAGAGAGAGAGAAATGTCAGCTTGGCTGGACCATGATTCTCAGTGGTTTGACAGTTATATTGAAAATTCTCCCTGATCTAATCTGATGCAATAAAACAATAAGAGGATTAAGTCTGGAGTAAAAACCAAGTCAATCAAATCCACTGCATTTCAGTTGATTCTGACTCATTCTTATTGCTAGATGCCATTGAGTTGGTACCAACTTATAGCGACCCTATGAACAACAGAACAAAACACTGTCCAGTCCCGTACCGGCCTCGCAATCCTAGCCCATTGTTGTTGCCACTATGCCAATCTAACTTGTTGAAGGTCTTCCTCTTTCTCACCAACGCTCCACTTTACCAAACATGATATCCTTCCCCAGGGACTGGTCCTTCAATATGTCTAAAGTATGAGTGATGAAGTCTGGTCATCCTGGTCTCCTAGGAGCATTCTGGCAGTACTTCTTTCAAAACAATTTTGGTAGTTGCTGCTCTTTTGGCAGTCCATGGTACTTTTTTCCAACACCATAACTCAAATGTATTAATTCTTCTAGTCTTCCTTATTCACTGTCCAACTTTTGCATGCATATGAGATTACAGAAAATACCATGGCTTGGGTTAGGCACACCTTCGTCCTCAAACTGACATTTTGTTTGTTAGTGCATTAATTGTTTGTACTGCCCGGCAGCTCTATGCCCACAGCAGGCATGACTAATTGATGAAAACATTTTTAAAGAGGTCTTATTATTTGCCTAAGGCAATAATACATCATTTGATTTCTTGACAGCTGTTTCCATGAGTGTTGACAATTGATCTGAGCAAAATGAAATCTTTGACAACTTCAATCTTTTCCCCATTTATACGAATGCTATTTATTAGTTCAGTAGTAAGGATTTTTGTTTTCTTTACATTGAGGTGCAACCCATACCGAAGGCTGTGGTCTTTGATCTTCATCAGTATTGTAAGTCCTCTGGGCTTTCAGCAAGCACGGTTGTATCATCTGTATATCACAGGTTGTTAGTGAGTCTTCCTCCAATCCTGATGCTACAGTTTTCTTCATATAATCCAGCTTCTCGGAATATTTCCTTAGCACACAGATTGAATAAGTATGATGAAAGGATACAACCCTGGCACACCCCTTTCCGAATTTTCAGTGTTCCCTCGTTCTGTTCTAACAGCTGCCTCTTGATCTATGTACAGGTTCCTCATGAGCACAATTAAATGTTCTGGAATACTCATATTTCGCAATGTTGTATATAACTTGTCATGATCCACACAATCGAAAGCCTTTGTGTAGTCAATAAAGCACAGGTAAACATGTTCCTGATATTCTCTGACGTCAGCAGTGCTATTCCTCATCCCATGTCCTGTTCTGAATCTGGCTTGAACCTCTGGCAGTTCTCTGTCAACGTATGGTTTCAGCCATTTTTGTATTATCTTCAGCAAAATTCTCCTTGCATGTAATACTAATGATATTGTCTGATGATTGTCGTATTCCGTTGGGTCACCTCTCTTTGGAATGGGCACAAATATGGATCTCTTCCAACCAGTTGGCCAGGTAATTGTCTTTAAAATTGCTTGACATAGTGAGTTCCTCCAATGCCCCATTAGTTTGTTGAAAATTTTCAATCTGTAGTCTATCAATTTCCTGTGCCTTGTTCTTTGCCAATGCCTTCAATGCATCTTGGATTTCTTCCTTCGGTATCATTAGCTTTTTTGATCATATGCTACCTCTTGAAATGTTTAAACACTGTGTATTCCTTCCTTCTTCTTTTGATGTTTTCTGCATCATTCAATATTTTACCCATGGACTCCTTTAAGGCTTGAATATTTTCCCTCAGCTTGAGAAATGTTGAGTGTAGTCTTCCCTTTTGGTTTTCTAACTCGTGATCTTTGCACATTTTGTTATAATATTTGACCTTGTCTTCCTGAGCTGACATTTGAAATTTTCTATTCAGCTCTTTTGTCTCCCCATTTCTTCCATTTGATTTAGCATGTCTATGCTGGAGAGCAAGTTTCAGAGTCTCTTCTGACATCTATTTTGGTCTATATCTTCTTGTTTGTCTTCTTAATGACCTTTTGCTTTCTTCCTGTATGATGTTCTTGATGTCATCCCACAACTCTTCTGGTCTTCATTCTTTAGTGTCTAATGCACCAAATCTGTTGTTCAAATGATCTCTAAATTCAGGTGAGATATGATCACGATCATATTTTGGCTCTTGTGGACTTGTTTTCACTTTCTTCAGCTTCAGCCTGGTTTTGAAGATGAGCAATTGATGGTCAGTTTCACCATCTGCCCTTGGCCTTGCTTCGGCTGATGACGTGGAGCTTCCCCCCTCTCATCTCTTTCCAGAGCTATAGTCAGTTTTATTTCTATGTATTTTATCTGGTGAGGTCCATGTGTATCGTCATCTGTGAACAGTTTATAGTCCAACTCATAGCAACCCTGTATCAGGTTTCCCTTTACAGGAGCAGAAAGCCTCCTCTTTCAATCTGAGTAGTTCATGGGTTTGAACTGCCAACTTTGCAGTTGGCAGTCCAGTGCTTTTCCTATAGTCCCACCAGGATTCAATATTGTTACTATTGTTATAATAGTTAAGTGCCATTAAGTTGGTTCCAACTCATAGCAACCATAGGGTTTCCAATGAGTGCCTGGTGGATTTGAATTGCTGACTTTGTGATTAGTAGTGCAGTGCTTACCTTATACCACCACACCAGGACCCCATGCATCACCCTTAATCCAATCATGACTATTATCCAATATAAAGGAAATCCCAGGAGTGTGGCATGCAATACCTGTAAAAGGAGAGAGAAGAGTGAGCAGAGATGGGGGGTGGTAGAGGTGGGAACCTACTACCACCAAGAAAGAAGAGCCAAGAATGGAATGAATCCTTTGGACCTGGGACCCCTGTACTGTAAAGCTCCTAGATCCAGGGGAAGGTTGATGCCAACACAGCCTCAAGGAATGCTGGGTCTACAGATACAGAAAGGAGACAAGGATCTTTCTCCAGAGCTGGAAGTGAGAGCAAATTGCCTTTTAGGGCTGGACTCTGAATTTGGACTTGTAGCCTCCTCAATGGTCAGAAAATAAACTCCTGTTCAGTCAAGCCATCTACTTGCAGTATTTTTGTTACAGCAGCATTAGATAGCTAAAACAGATGGCTTGGGGCATAAAACCAAAATATAAGGGGAATCTAGTAAGGCAGACACTGTCCTGGTTTGAAGCTGTACTTGACATCTTGGTTTGTGTTAAACTTCCAGGTCTTTCCAGATGAGACTTTGATGTGTGTCCCTGGGTCTGCACATCAGAGGGTGACTGTCTTAGTTCGTGGTCCTCTGCACCTTTTCCACTGTGTCACCTTTGATGAATGAGTGTATGCTCAGGCCTGATGGTTCCGCAGGATGCACCTCTCTCTCATACTAAAAAAAGTCACCTCAGAATGCAAATGTGCAAAAGAGGCATTGTTGTAAGGATAGCCTTGACTGCACACTAATTGATTTCAAGATAAGTAGCAAAGTCTCACATTTCTGGGCTCTAACTATTATTTGTATTATATCAGCACAATCATAGGGTTTAAGATTGCTCTCTGAGTCAATGGTTTCCTCATGTATCCAAACATCACAACATGAAAAAGTCTAGAAAATTAACATTTGAACAATTTTTTTTTCAACGTTTCTCTGTAAAATTAAAAAAAAAAAAAACAAATCAAACCAAAGAGCTCATATATTCAATGGGTAATGTCCTAATTCGGAAGCATAAAAACAAAGGGAGAAACCCGATGTTTCCAAAATACATGTTCATTTGACCAGATGGTGGCGAAATTTTAAACTTGATTCGGTAGAATGCTAGTGAACTTGATATGACAGAATACTAGTGAATCCAGGTAAATTTGGGTGTCGTCACATGTGTGACTTCTTATAGACCCAGTTTAGTTCTTCAGTGTCTCCCCTGGGAGTTGTACCTGGCTTTATTACCAGTTTTCACTTGGGGGAGTAGGGTAATTCTGCTTTTGTTTTCTTGGTCCGGAGTCTCTTAGATCCTGGAAGTCTTTCTGAGTAGGCACAGTGAATATAGAACGTGGCTGTCCTCACACAATAACAGGGATAAGGAGACAGCTTTTTCAACAACAACCTATCCTACCAACATAACGTCTTAGAAAAGCAAACATTAAAAATGTGTTGTTATTAAGTGCCATCGGGTTGGTTCCATCTTATAGGGACCTTGCATGAGTAGCAGCTGGTGAGTTCAAAATGCTGAACTTATTATGGTTCAAACCGACCTTGTGGTCTAGTGCTTTAGCCTACAGAGCTATACCATTGCAAATGAGAAACTGAGGTAAACTGTCTAAAGGTTTCAAATGGGCACAGTTTGGTAAGACCCCCCAAAACAAACAAAACCCAAACTCATTACTGTGGGGTTGATTCCTACTCATGGCTAACCTCATGTATTACAAACCATATGGGTTTGTGGGGTGTTTTTTTTGGGAGGGGGCGCTATAATGGTGTAGTGGATTACATGCTGGGCTGTTAACCACAAGATCAGCAGTTTGAATCTACCAGTCACTCAACAGCAACAACAAATCTTTATGGGAAGCAGATCACCAGGCCTTTCTTCTGCAGGGCCCATGGCTGGGTTTCAACCACTAACCTTCAGATGAGTGAAAACTGTGTGACCAATATTAAACTTGTGGCTCCATGTCACACACTTTATTGATGATGCAAGGCCTAGATACTCTTATACTCAGCCATCCTAGTCCTTTGTAGGTGAAAACCATGTGGGAACCCAAGTGGAAATTCTGGAAGGTAAAGACTGGCTGGATATTGCTAAATGAAAGAAGCCTGTCAGAAAAATCTCTTTAACTGCATGATTTCAACTATGCAACACCTGGAAAAGGTAAAGCTATAGAGACACAGTACAAAGATCAGTAGTTGCCATGGATACAAAGAAAGGGAAGGGTGGATGGATGATAGGTGGAGTATGGAGTATTTTGTGGGACTGTGAAAACACTTCTGTCAGGTAGTGTAATTGTGGACATGTGACCTTATGTGTCTGTCAAAACTCATAACACCCTACAACACAATGAGTAAATCCTCGAGTCAACAACTATGGACTTTCCGTTCAAAATAATGTATCAACATTGGTTCATCAGTCGTAACAAATGTACCTCAGGAATGCAAGATATTAATAATGAGAAAAACAATGTGGGCTGGGGGAGAGAGAATACAGGGGAACGCTCTGTACTTTCTGTGCAATTTTTTAGTAAACCTTTTAAAACAGCTCTAAAAAACAGTGTTTAATGAAAGCTGGCTGAGAGACTTCAAGATGAAGCAGGTTGCCAACAGCCCTGCTCTGCTGGCAGGAGACGGAGGATAAACACGGAGCAGAGGCTCAGTTTGAGCCAGGGCTTCCAACAGGTTCAGTCTTGTTCCAGCCTCTGCCGAAACCTTGCCTTTGCACCCCAGATACACACACAGAATCAAAATCTACATTTTAACAAGATCCCCAGGTGAATCACCAGGGAAATCTTGCTAAAAGGAAAAAATCTCAGCAGGGAGTCGAACTGGACCGAACCAGTTCAGAGTTGGTTTGAGCCCCAGATATTGACTGATGAGATTGGCAGGTGAAAGGTGAGCGGGGAGCGGTTACTGCCGTCTTTGAAAACATCCTAGCTTTGAAACAGTGCTTCTGATGAATGCCAATGAGGTTACAATGTAGTTTGGGTATTGTCTTTAGTAGGCTGACATTTTTTGCACAAGGAATGCTTGGCCCCCATTCAGAACTGAGCGTGACAAAGCAGATGCCCAAACCTCCAGGTGGCTCATTAAAACAACCCAACACCTGGCCACGTGCTGGGGGAGGATGGGTCGTCAGTCAAGTAGCACCCATCAACAAATCAAACAGTGGTTTGGACTTTTGCATTTGTAATGGCTCATGGTTGATATTCAGAGACCTAGATCCAAGGTTGTTGTTGTTGAGTGCCATTGAGTTGATTCCGACCCATAGCGACCCTGTATAGGATTTCTGAGGAGCAGCTGGTGAGCTTGAACCGCCGACCTTGCAGTTCAAATGGCTTTGCAGTCAGGCACATTAACCCACAGCATCACACCAGGACTCCAGTACTAGGAGGTATATAGTGTTGTTAGGTAGCTAGAACAGGGAAAGAAGGAGGTCTCCAATCACTGTCTCAGCAGGAAACAAGCCGACTTCAGCAATGAGGAAGTTCTGAGAAGAGGGGTGGGCGACAGGAGACTGTTTATAAGAGAAAATGAAGTTAGCTAATAAGCTGAAACCCGAAACCTGAAAACAAGACTCAAAGAAACCATATATGGACAAATTCCCCAGATTGGCTACTTGGGCAATGGAAGCAGAAGTGTAGTCCATCCCTCCAACAAAAGAATATATCATAAAGAAGCCAAATTGTGCTCAGGGCTCCATCTTCTCTCTTCTCTTGACGTGAGTGACTGTTATTGTTTCTTTGTAAGAACTTCTATGCGTGAGAAACCAATCTTTCATCTGCCCAAGCCCCTTGCCTTTCTTATTTGGTGTGTGGGGGTAAGTGTGTTAAGCCTTCCCAAACCTTTGGAGCATTCCAGGGACACCGTTTCACCCGTGACAGTGTGATGGTTAGCAATACTGGCATGAACTTAGATTCAAAGTCCAGTACTGCTCCACATTAGCTATATGGCCTTGGGCAAGTTGTCAATTGTCTGAGCCTCAGTTTCCTCATCTGTCGAATAGAGAACATTGCTGTTGTTAGTTGCTGTGATCTGAACGCCAACTCATGGCGACCCCATACACAACTGGTAATTCATTGTCATTCTGTAGGGTTTTCATGGACTGATGTTGTTTTTTAGAAATTGATCACCAGGCTTTCCTTCTTAGTCTTCATCTGAAATCTGTACAGTATCATTCTTGTTGTTAAATGCCATTGAGTTAGTGCTGACCCACAGCGACCCTGTATAGGGTTTCAAAGGAGCAGCTGGTGAGCTTGAACTGCTGACCTTGTGGTTCAACCGGACTTTGCAGTCCAGTGCATTAACCTACAGTGCCACACCAGGACTCCGAACAACATCATGGCAACACATAACCACCAATGACAGACCGGTGGTAGTTGCATTCAAGTTGTACTGAGAATTGAACCCCGGTCTCTTCATGGAAGGTGAGAATTCTACCCCTGAGCCACAAATGTTTTTAGAAGAAGTAATTAGGTTATTCTTGTTTTCATTTATTAAGATTAAGGAGTCCTGGTGTGGCACTGTAGGATAAGCACTGGATCACAAGGTCGGTTTGAACCTCAAGGTTGGTGGTTCAAACTCACCAGCCATTCCTCATAAGCCCTCGACAGGGTCACTATGAGTCAAAGCCGACTCGATGGCACTTAATAACAACAGTCCTGATGTGGCACTAAAGGGTCAGCACCGGACTGCAAACCAAAAGATCAGCTACTGAAACCTACCAGCTGTTCCTCGGAAACCCTCAAAAGGGTCACTTAACCACCACCACTACCACCTATAAGGTTGTATGAGGATGAACTAGGATAACATTTGTGCAGCATTTCCATACTGTCTGGCACAGAGTGCTAAAGAAACAGCAGTCCCGGTGCCCTTTGGGCAGCAGGATGGAATGGGTGAAGTCAAGGCAGGTCACTTACTGTTAGGTGCCATCTAGTAATTTTCATCTCACAGTGACTGCACGTGACAGAGTAGAACTGCCCTGTAGGATTTTCTTGGTTGTAATCTTTACAGAGGCAGATAGCCAGATCTTTCTCCCAAAGAACCACTGGGTGGGTTTGAACTGCCAACCTCTCAGTTAACAGCCAAGTGCTTAGCCGTTGTACCACCAGGACTTTATAGGAGCCACCTACGAGAAATAAATATCTCAATAGAATCTCCTCATTTTGTGGTTCCCAGACCCAAGGAGCTTTTTAATTGTTTCTTCCAGAGCTGACTGTGAAGGAACCACTGGGCTTGTGGGTACCACACCCCCAAACTGCCTCATCTTCCTGCGCTTTAAGCTTTAATCGAACCAGCAAGCTCTCTGCTCTCTGAACACATTGCAAACTTTCATGCCATTCCCATGAACTTTCCACCCTTCAGTCAGTCTGCTTCTCTGACTTTGCTCTCACCCCACTCATGCCACTCTGCCCCATTCCTGATCTAAGGATGGATTACTCCTACAGAGTATATCTCAGTTTTAATGGTCTCCAGCTTTTTACCCCCCCAGTTTGCTATAGAATTGATTCCAACTCATAGAGACCCTATGTGTGCCAGAATTGTGCTCCATATGAGTTCCAAAGGCTGAGTTTTAGCAGCAGATCACCAATGCTTTCTTCCGAGGTATCTCTGGGTAGACTTCAACTTCCAACCTTTTGGTTAGTAGGTGGACACGTTGCCTGTTTGTGCCAGTCAGGGGCACTGACCTCCACCATTTGCTGTTGTCTCTTGTCCAACATAACAAAACACTGCCTGATCTTGCAGTATCCTCACAGCCGTTGCTGTCTGAGTTCATTGTGGCAGCCACTGTGCTGATCCCATATTAACAGTTGTTATTATACTGTCCACCCACCCCCAACTATCCCATTGTCCACACACACACAATAGAGTAGGGACCACTGTCTGCTCTCACTTCTCAATGTCACCTGATGAATGACAGAGGGACTAAAGGAACAGCAGGGTAGAAGGGTGGACGTGGAAAATCCTCCCACCTATCCCAGCAAGCTTTGCTTACAGTCTGCCCCAGGCCTTTAAAAGAGAACACTCTCCCCACGGACCATTGCATCTTTGGGTCTTTGGATGGTGCCCAGGCACCAAAGAGTTGGCCAGGCATAAAATCTCCAGGTCCTATAGTCAGGTGTCTAGGTGTAAATCCCAGCTCTGCTTCTTATTAACTGTTTGGCTTCAGACTTAGCTTCTTTGTGCCTCTGTTTCCTCTTCTGTAAAGTGGGAATAACAGTGCTGCCTCCCTCCAGAGGTTGTGAGGACTGTAGTGATTTGCTTGCATCTTGCTGTGATGCTGGAAACTATCCCACCAGTTTAAACTATGAGTGGAGTCACCCAGAGAGGACAGGTTTCAGTAGAGCTTTGGGCCTAAAGTAGATTAGGAAGAAAGGCCTGGTGATCTACTGAAGGACATTAGTTAATGAAAACCTGATGGTTCACAACAGAACATTGATACAGTGCTGGAAAATGAGCCAACATACTAATGATTACAACGGGACAGGAGAGCATTTCATCCTGCTACACATCAAGTTGGCATGAGTCTGAGCCCACTAACAACACCAACAACCTGATTGCCATAAAAGTACCGCATGAATGGTACTTCTGACACATGGTTAAAGCTAGGTATTTTTTTTTCTTCAAGTTTTAGTTCAAGAAGTGTTTCCTGGTCCTTAGATCCTTAGTAACATGAGGTTACTGTGAGTTGGAATTGATTTGACGGCACCTAACAACAAAAAGAACCATGGTGTGGCATTGCAAGATAAGCACTGGACTGCAAACCGCAAGGTCAGTGATTCAAAACTACCAAATGCTCCTTGGAAACCCTATAAGGGTCTCTATGAGTCGGCACTGAACAACAGCAACAACAAAACATGGAGGGCCAGCAAAAAAATTGGAAGACCCCCAAGGAGATAGATGGGTTGACACAGTAGCAGCAGCCATTGGCTCAAGAGTACCAATGATTGTGAGGGTGGTACAGGACCAGACGGTGGTTCGTTCTGTTGTGCATGAGGTCGCTGTGAGTCCAAATTGACTTGATGGCACCTCACAACAATATGGAGGGGAGTGAAGCTGGGAAGAAATGAGTTCCAAGGGAAGGAGCTTTGAGACTGGGCTAGGGCAGACTAGCAATCAACACAAGAGGAGGTGTTGGAAGAGACAATAAAGGATGATGCGGTGGCAATGTCGCCATGGAAACATGGCCTGGTGCCTGGACCATAAGACAAGCTGCTTCAAAGTGAATTTCAACTTGGTAGTTTGAAATACACCATCTCTCAGGGACTGACCCTGTGGATTCTCCCATAAGCAGGTAAGAAGTTTAATATCCTGATACTGGACTTTCGCTGTCAGCAGTTCACCATGGAAGAGGGCATTTCTATATCAACCCTACCTGGATGTCCAAGGCCTTTCCCAAACCAAGGCATCCTCAAGTAAGGCTATATACATCCCTTTACCTGGAGAGTCCCTTGTTGTTGGTAGGTGTCACTGAGTTAATTCCAACTCATAGCAACCCCTGGTGATATTAGAACTGCCCTATCCTTGTAGGGTTTGCCAAGGTATAATCTTTAAAAGATCTCTGGTTGCATAATGGGTTATGAGTTGGGTTGCTAAGCACAAGGTCAGCAGTTTGAATCTATTAGCTGCTCCATGTGAGAAAGGTGAGGCTTTATGCTCCCATAAAGGTAAACAGCCAGCCTTAGAAATCCTATGCAGGGTCACTATGTGTAGGAACCGACTCTCCATGGCAAGTCACCACCACAACTATCACCAATGTTTATGAGAGTAGTCACCGGGTCTTTCTCCTACAGGGCTGCTGGGTGGATTTGAACCCCCATCCTTAGAGTTAACAGCAGATTGCTTAGCCATTCTCACCTTGTTGTTGTTGTTAGGTACTGTAGAGTTGGTTCTGACTCACAGCAACTGTATGCACAATAGAACAAAACACTGCCTAGTCACTGGTAAGGCAGGTGATGAAGTATCAATAGAATGGCTGGAAGGCACATGGCAGACTGGTCCACCATAGGACTCTGGAGAGAGTTAGTGGCGCCATCATGTCCCTAGACTGCCATGACTGTTGGAAAGGGACTGGACCTCTGTGGCCTCAGTGTTTACATCTATAAAATGGGATTGATAATAATAGTACTTATTGTCGTTAAGTGCTGTCAAGATAGTATGACTCACAGTGACCCTGCATGGGGTTTCCGGGGAATGACTGGCGAGCTTGAACTGCCGACCTTGCAGTTAAAAGGGACCTTATGGTCGAGTGCTTATCCTATAACTCCACATCGGGACTCCAATAGTACTTATTAGGGTTATTAATATACTTTTAGAGTTATTCTAGGAAGCCCTGGTAATAACAGTGGTTAACTGGTGACTGCTAACTAAAACATCAATAGTTTTAACCCATCCACTGCTCCCCTGAAGAAGAGACCTGGTGACCAGCTCCTATAAAGATTACATCTAGAAAACCCTATGGGGCATTCTCTCTGTCCTGTGGGCTCCCTGTGAGTGGCCGTTGACTTGAGGACAAACACCAGCAGCACCCCGACCCATGGCCATCCAGTGGATCCTGACCACAGCGATCCTACAGTACAGAAGAGAACTGCCCCATGGGGTCTCCATGGACGCAGATCACCACATCTTCCTCCTGAGGAATGGCTGGTGTGTTGAATCTGCTGCCTTTCCAGTTAGCTGCCAAGTGCCTTAACCACTGTGGCACCAGGGTTTCTTCACCAACAGCACACCAGGGTCATCATGAACATGAAATTAGTTCATGTTTGAGCAGCACAGAGCACATTTGTAGACGATTGTTATTCAATTAGAGTAATAAAGGCCTCTAACCTGGGTCTAATGACTGTGAGATTCATTTAAAAGCCTGGCAAGGGTGGGAATCCTGAACAATGACTCATACCTCCAAACATTTTCTTTTGACTCACCTGGTACTTACCATACACTGACAGAACTCCACGGTGGGCGGGGCACCTCTTCCTGCACTGTGCCGCCATTTCCCATTTTGAGTTCTTTAAAGAGGGGCCGGGAAAGCTGTCTTCCTAGGAAGCACTCGGAATGCCTAATCCTCCTAGATGTTTAACGTTCTCTTCCCAGTCTCATGTTAGTTGACACAATTGTTTTAGTAACCTACTTACTCAAGTCTTAGCAGCTGTAGAAACTTCATATTTGTAGTTCATTGATTTACATGTTTAATGACGCACAGTAGTAAGTCAAAATGGCATAAACCCTTGGGGAGAACACAGCAACGGATTCTGAAATGACTCAATTCAATGGATGAGAGCCCAAAGGAAGGGGTGTGGCTTAAGGACCATCCTTCCACCAGTGATGGAATGCGGCTGAGAAGTAGCCACTTAGCCAGGACCTGCCACTCCCAACCCACCTGGCATTGGGGAAGGACCAAAGGAATATGAACAGAAATTAATGTGGTGCCTCTGGGTCAAAGTGGTGAGACATCTGGTGACTACGTCTCACCTCCTTGTCTTTCCCGTTGTTGGCTGGATAAAGCCAGAGTGACTTTAAAGCAACAAGTGCAGAACCCTAAGACGGAAGTGTCTGGAACCCTGAGTTTAGAGAAAAGCTAGCCAACTGTGTGCGAAATCAGGTCTAACGGCATCCAGTCACTGAGCTCCGGGGTGGTTTGTTATAAGGCAGCTGGCCTTCCCTGACCAGTGTTGTTGTTGTTGTTTAAGTGTTGTCGAATCAGTTTTGACTCATAAGAACCGTTAGAGGGTTTCTAAGGAGCAGCTGCTAACAGCAAATTGCTGCCCATGATGTGTCAACCAATCGTGGGATTCTATGAAAAATCTGGAAGACAACTGCCTGGCCAACCAATTGAAAGAGATCCCTATTTGTTCCCATTCCAAAGAGAGGTGATTCAATGGGATGTGGAAATCATTGAACAATATCATTAATGTCATATTCAAATGAATTTTGGGGGCAGATAATTCAAAAACAGCTGTTAACAGTACATCCACAGAGAGCTGCCAGAAATTCAAGCTGAATTCAGAAGAGGACGTGGAACTAAGAATGTTGTTGCTGATGTCAGATGGATCTTGGCTGAAAGCAGAGAATACCAGAAAGGTGTATTTGGGTGGTGGTGGTGTGCTGTGGAGTCGAGCCCAACTCGTAGCGACCCCTCATAGGGTTTCTGAGGCTGTAAATCTTTACAGGAGTAGAAAGCCTCATCTTTCTCCCATGGAATAGCTGGTAGTTTCGAACTGCTGACCTTGAGGTGAGCAGCCTGACTCATAACCACTACGCTACCAGAACTCCTTAGAAAGGTGTATACTTGTGCTTTATTGAATATGCAATATTTTCAATATTGTGGATTATGAAATAGTTTTCAACTATGTGGATTATGACAAGCTATGGACAACATAGAATGGGTATTTCAGAACACTAAATTGTGTGCATGATGAACCTGTTGTCGTTCAAATAGTACAAGAGGATATTGAATGGTCTAAAATCAGAAAAGGTGTACACCAGGGTTATATTCTTTTACCATACTCATTCAATTTGATTGCTGAGCAAATAATATGAGAAGCTGGATTATATAAAGAAGAACATACCATCAGGATTGGAGGAAGACTCAGTAACAACCTGTGGTATAGGTAGATGATCCAACTCTGCTTGTTGAAAGTGAAGAGGATTTTCAAAACTTACTGATGAAGATCAAAAACCACAGCCTTCAGTACTGATTGCAATTCAATGTTAAGGAAACAAAAATGCTCACTACTGGGCCAATAAATAACATCATGAACTGAAGTTGTCAACAACTTCATTTTTGCTGGACTCCACGATTAACTCTCATGGAAGCAGCAATCAAGAAATTATATGCTGCATTGCATTAGGGAAATCTATGCAAGACCTCTTTAATATGTTCAAGGGCAAAGATATCAGTTTAAGGACTAAGAAGTCCCTGACCCAAGCCATGGTATTTTCAGTAGCCTCATATGCATGTGAAAGTTCCACAGTGAATAAGGAAGACCGTAGAAGAATTGATGCATTTGAGTTGTAGTTTGGGGGTAGAATATTGAAGGTACCAAGGACTGCCAAAAGAACCAATAGATCTGTTTCAGAAGAAGTGCAGCCACAGTGCTCCTTGGAGGCCAAGATGGACAAACTGCATCTCTCATACTTTGGACATATTGTCAGGGAGGGACCAGTAGTGTGAGAAGGACATCATGTTTGGTAAGGTGGAGGGTCAGAGAAAAAGAGGAAGACCCCCAATGAAATGGATTGGCCAAGTGGCAGCATTGATGGACTCAAGCGTGGCAACAGTAGTGAGGTTAGCCCAGGATCCGGCAGTGTTTCGTTCTGCTGTGCATAAGGTCACTATGAGTCGGTACTAACTCAATGGCACCTAACAACAATGGACTGCCAGAAGAATAAACAGATCTGTGTCAGAAACACAGTCAGAATGCTCCTTGGAAACCAGAATGGTGAGATTCTGTCTTTCACACTTTGGACTTGTTGTCAGGAGGAACCAGTCTGTGGAGAAGAACATCATGCTAGGTAAAGTGAAGGATCAGTGAAAAAGAGGAAGACCCCCGAGTGAGATGGATTGGCACTGTGGCAGTAACAATGGGCTCAAGCATAACAACAGTTGTGAGGATGGTGAAGGCCCTGGCAGTGTTTTGTTTTGTTGTGCGTGGTATCACTATGCATCAGAACCTACTCGACAGTACTTAACAACAACACCACCAATGAGGATGCTCTATGACCACCAATCCTTTGGGTTGGTTAAGAACTTCTGCTGTACCCCAAACTCCTCAAGTTCCAACGACACAGTTGAAAGGACTTTAATAAGCTTCTAAGTTGGAGTCCTGGTGTAGCATTTTAGAATAAACACTGGACTGCTAACCACACAGTGGGCAATTCAAATCCACCAGGCACTCCTTGGAAACCCTATACAGGGTTGCTATGAGTTGAAACCAACTTGATGGCACTTAACAACAGCAAGCTGTTTTCTAAGAAAAGTGGGTCTGATTAACTGTTCCTACTCTCAGCCTCAGTCCTTCCCTGGAGGCAAAATGACTGTTTCTCTTAGTTAATGAACTTGACCCAGTGGATACATGCCTGTTGTCCAGACAGTCAGTGAAAGTGAGGATGTCTTGCTTCTCCACTGGTGGTGGAGTTGGGGTGGGAGGGGGTGGGAGGGGGTGGGGGAGAGAGTGTGTGTGTTTGAGTGGGAGGTCTTTCCTGAGAAAGACCCAGAGCCACAAAATAAACAGGAGAAACTTCCTTTCCTGGTAGCAATTTAAAACATTTTAATATAAAAACAATCATATGGAGTCCAATGCAAACATTCACATGGATTTTTAAGATAGAACTGGAGATTCTAAGGAGAAATACCAAATACCAATGACCCCAGACTCCTTCCAGTTCCCTGGAGTACAAATCACTTTCTGATTCTGAAAGCTACTTTGGAAGGAAACTTTGAGAATTACTGATCTACAGACCAATGGATTCTAAAGACAGGTCCACAGACAGGTTCTGTTCTGGCAGTATGTGGGAATCACAGGGGAAGCTTGCTGAACATTCGATTGTTGTATGCACCCTAGAAAAGATGGAAGGAAGGGTGTGTGTGTGTATGCATACACTTGTATATGTGTTTGTATACGCACATCGATTTTGTATGTTTTATTGGGGTCTAGTTTGCCTACAGTGGCATGTTGTTGTTAAGTGCCATCAAGTCGGTTCCAACTCATAGCCACCTTGCATAGGGTTTCCGAGGAGTGGCTGGTAAGTTTGAATTACTGACCTTGCAGCTCTAACCTACCCAGTGCTTATCCTACAGCGCTATGCCAGGACACTCCTAAATTTACAGTTTGATAAGTTCTGACAAATACTATACACACCCCTATCATGAACATTTTCATCACTCCCAGAAATCTCCCTCGTGGTTCTCCCTCCAGTCTTCCCAGAAGCAACCGCAGTTCTGTTTTCTGTCACCATGGAGCCATTTTGCCTGTCCTAGAACTTCACAGAGAGTTTAATTTATCAAACTCAAGGGCACACAGCAAGTAGTTGGCAGAGCCTGAATTTGAACCAAGCTATCTTAATTTAGAGCTTGGTCACCTTTCACCAGGCTGTATTTTAAACGGTTATATAAGAAGTGGTGGTGGAGCAAAGAAACACTGGATTACTAACGAACACGTTGGCAATTTGACCCTCTACAGTGGCTCCATGGGAAAAAACGACCTGATGCTTGGCTCCCATAAAGATTACAGCCAAGAAAGCCCCCCGAGCAGTTCAGCTCTGCCACGAGGGGCTGCTACAAGTCAAAATCAACTCACCTAACATAGTACTGTGGGTCTGATCATCCAGAGAGTCAGAATCTTCCAGGACCCTTTCCACTGGCTGATTCCCTTCTGAGGGGGGGGCTTATCTATGCCACAGAACCCAGCAGTGGTGGTCCGTGTTTGGCATCATCCAAATACTTTATCTTCAAAACTTTGATTTTTTTTTTCTGGAATCTCTACCACCGGTGTTTCAAATTAAAGCAGGGTAGCACATAGTGGGCAGATTTTAGCAAAGCTTCCAGACTAAGGCAGAGTAAGAAGAAAGGTCTGGCAATCTACTTCTGAAAATTAGCCGATGAAACCATTTTGGGTCACAACAGAATAATATCAGGTATAGTGCTGGGAGATGAGCCCCCATAACTGGAAGACACTATACAATATCCGCAACAATGGATCAGACAAACCAGGCAACTAACAACAGCATAAGGGACAAAGCCATCTGTCCCCTTTACCACCTGGATCTACCCCTCTTCCCCCCTTCCCACCCCCTGTAACTTCCTGGGTGCAGTGCTGCTCTTCCAAGAGGGGTGCCCTAACATGAGAACCCAAATTAATTAACAGCCTTTAGGTTAAAAAAAAAATTAATCCTGCCACAAAAGAGGTTGCCGGCATCTCTAGTAAGGTTAAGTGTTTGTTTACAGATCATTAACGGCGTAATTAATTTCTGTTTACCATCACAAGTCCCGGAAGGGGAGGGCAGCAGCTGTCTCACTCACTTTTGTATCCCTAACTGTTAGCATGAGACTGTACCTATATAGGACTCAGTCAGTATTAGTTCATCCAATGAAGGGCCAGGTCCCTGCCCCAGCCCCCGTCGTGTCATCTGCCATAGCCTGGCGTAGCAGAAAGCAGAGCCTGAGGTGCAGCCTGGGGAAGCAGTGGTGAGGTAGGGAGGAGGGAGAGCAAGCCCAGGGCCCCTCATTGAACTGGTCACCCCACTTGGTGTCAAATGTGACTGATGGGGGCATTGAGAAGTACCAGCTTCCACAAGGTGGCCAAAGAAACTGTTGAGAGGGATGGTGACGAAGGAGGGGGACCAATCTATCTGTGGTCAAGTTCTTCTACGGAGTATTGACTTTTGCTCTTGGGTAGACAGAGAGGATCCTTGGTGCCTCATACCTGAGTACTACAGAGCAGCCCCAGGGCATTGGCAGTCTGGACCCCAGTAAGATGGTTGGGGAGGAGCAAGTGACCAAAGACCTGGAGACAGGGAGGCTAGGAGAACCCAGGGAGGTGCGTTCCTCCCACCTATCTGGACATGTGATTCTGAGCTCACGTTAGTGGTTAGCTGTTGTTGAATCAGCTCTGAGTCATGGTGATGTTTATCTACAACAGAACAGAACTCTGCTTGGTCTTGTCCACTTCCCTTCAAAATCACTGACATATTTGAGTCCAATGTGCCAATCCAGCTCAGCCAGGGTCTTCCTCACACTCCTTGGCCTTCCACCAAACATGATGTCCTCCTTCAACATTGATACCCAAATCAAGTGAGGCAGACAGTATTCTATTGGGATCTATAAAGTTTTCGTTGACTAATTGTCAGAAGTCAATCACCAGGCCTATATTCCTAGTCTGTCTTAGTCTGGAAGCTCCACTAAAACCCGTTCACCACGAGAATGAGAAATGCCGGTCCTGTAGCTTCCGGCATCACAGCTGCACACAAGTCATCACAGAATGACACACTGATGGATGAAAAGTGGCAACTCCACAGACAGGCATTCCTTAACTGTTGCTCGCCTGCCCCCAGTGGAAACATTTCCTTCTTCACCATGTATCCTTATTCCCTAGGACCTCTTCCCTAGCCTCCAGGATCACGGAGTCAGAGGATCCACAATTCTAAACACTCCCTCTCCCACATGCATGGTACGAGGCTTGAACACAGGCCTTTCTGTAGGATCTGCTCTCCTGGCGGCTCCGTTCCTCCCTGGCATTCTTGAACTTCACCTCTAATTCTCTTGCAGACTCTCTCCTTCAACTTCCAAACCTTTTTTTTCTGCTTCTTGGGCACTATAGTTGAAGCAAATTAAGTGGGAACATAGATGCATTTGAAAGATGTGGTGGAACCAGGGTTTTGAAAGGCAATAAATAAAGAGTGTTCAAGAGGATGAGATAGGTAATCAGCTGCTGCTCTTGATACTTGAAGAAGCTCATGGAGCAGTTATCAGAATCCACTCTGCCTGGTCAAGGACTATAAATCATTCTCCACTATTGGAGCCATTTGCTGCACATGATCTTAGCAAGGCAGAGTAAGAAAAAACTATGAATAAATGTGAATGTCTTGGGCCAGGTGCAGAGAGGTCCAGAAAGGGATGGTGCCGTACCCTAAGCAGAGTTTCTCTACATGAAGGTCAGGGACTCCTGCAATGCTTGCTAATAAAACAGACAAATACTCTTGGAAGCCAGTAACAACAACTCCATTTCACACTAAGAGCAATATTGCTTATGTAAGTGGTTACGGATTGAGCTGCTAACCTGAAGGTCGGCAGTTCGAAACTACCAGTGGTTCCACAGGAGAAAGATGAGGCGTTCTTCTCCCGTAAAGGTTTACAGCCTCGGAAAGCCTATGCAGGATCACTATGAATCGGAACCGACTTCACAATACTTAACAACAACAACTAGAAGTGCAGAGGTGGTAGGATGATAGATTCAGTGACTTCACATTATTACTAGGGACTCTGATTCCTTCTGTCTCTCTACTCTGCTGCCCACTACACTGGCTTTGTCCTAAGACTGCTTGATCTTTCATTCACCAGACAGGACCACATGCAAATCCTCCTTTCTGTCTAAGTTGGTTTCTTCAGGACAGGGGTTAAGTCCTGTGGTAGAAGGGATGGGTGAAGGAAAGGCGTGGGTGGAGGAATGTCTGAATGGAGGAAGGAATGGGTATAAGAAAGGATAGATGGAGGAAGGGGTGGGTGGAAAGAAGGATGGAAGGAGGGAAGGATGGATAAAAGAAAGGGAAGATGGGTGGGGGAAGGATTAAAAGGGGATGGAGGAAGAGATAATATGAAGGGGAGGGTAGAGAAACATACTAGTAGAAGAAGAGATAAGTGGAGGAAGAGATGAATAGAAGAAAAGATGAAAGGATGCAAAGATGGATGAAGGAAAGTATGGACAAAAGAAAGGATGGATGAATGGTGCCGACGTCTTGGTGAGTCCGGGCACGACTCATGATGTTACAGATGTTGGTGAATTTGGAAAGGATGTTTTACGTCATCTTTTCCCAGCAGAATTAAACCACACCCCTCTACCTGCCTTTCTATGAAAGGTCAAGCCATTGATTCTCCCTTCTGTGGATGAAACATAGTCAGAAGTCCTCTTGTGAACTAATCAAAAGTATTTGTGTTTTCAGTTCAATGTTAAAAAATCAACAGAACCTGTCCAGCCTCGAACCCTACTCAAGTTTCCAGACATCTATGGACCCAAGCCTGCTATGACAGCTCCCGAGGTCATCAACTATGCTGACTACACGTTGAGGACTACAGAGGAGGCTCCTGCACTGGCCAGTCCCCAGGCCCCAAATGACAGTCGCCTTAAGAGGCAGGTCACAGAAGAGCTGTTCATCCTTCCTCAAAATGGTAGGGATCTCCGACAACCTCGTTCTTCCCTGCAGGCTCCTTGGTCCCTTCCAGGGTTGGGCAGTACAGAGCCAATGTGCTATTGCTGACCTGAACTGACCACCTCCTCCCATAACATGAGATCATAGGTAGGTAGCAAGGAGTTGGTTTTGATTTTGATGGCTGAGGCCACCTAAATGTTGAGAGCTCTGGGTACCAGTAAGCACCTTCTAACGCTTTGTCTGAAACTCCAGCCATTCTTTGGTTCCTTGGCATTCCTTGATTTGTAGACAGTTTTCCCATGGTGTCTGTCTTCCTCAGGTGTGTGTACCTCTGGATTTTTTGTAGCTCAGAATCTACTAGATTTTGGATCTACCTTACACTGGGATGACCTTAATGGACTGATGGTCTATTAGAGGGGTTTTAAAATGATCGTGGGAAACTGCCATTATCTTTTAATTCCATATTTCCATAAATTAAAAAAAAATGTTTTATTGTTAGTTATGTGATAGTTTACATGGGAGAACACCAGCTTTACATTCATCCTATTGTATGTCATTACATTGCCAGGGTTACAATCCCCTCCATGCATTATCAACCAACCAAATGATACACCCTGCAAGCCTGCCCCCTGGTTGTCAGCACACAGTCCCTCTCCCTCTCTGGGTCTAGAGTCCCCAGCCACTCCATTTCTCCACTTCATCGTCTCTGCCTCCATCTCTGGCGTCACTGTTTCTCTGGGTAGGGTCCCACACTCTGCTTTTCTCCCTTGAGGGACTCTGGGTCCTCTGCTTCTGGACTGCAAAGTCAACCACTCCCCTCCTTTTGCTACAAAACGTCTACCTTTACATTTCAATCCCTCACAGTCAGTCCTGATAGTAATTATTCACTGTTGTACCACATGAGTGCTATCCACATCTCCTTTCATCAGTCCCGCCTAGACAGATTGGATACTACTCAGTGGAGATTCTACCTTCCTCTGTGCCCTCTGGATCTAGCTAGGCTCCCTCTTGAAAGCTTGTAAGCTAGTCACTTCTTGCCTTTGTTGCCCCACCCCACCCCCCCATTTTGGGTAGCCAATGTCCAAGTTTCCCATTCCTGTCTACCCTGTGTATAGGGGGTAGGAATGATCCTCGCTGTAAAGATTTGTTCCCTCTTTTGAGCTACTGCATCCATAGGTGTAGGTCAAGTTCATCAAATTGTATCAGATTATTTTTTTCCCCCTCTTCTTTCTTCTTCTAGTTGAGTTCTGATCATCCAGCCATCGAAGCCAGGTCAAATGGGTATTATCCGTAAATGTGGGTGTTCTTGTGCATATACCCTTTCTTATCAGCTGGATGTTTCACTCTCCACTCTAGTTCTCTGTGGCTATGTCACTGACTCTGGGCCCAGGAGTCCCCAGGTCTTCCAAACTGCTGGCCAACCAGGTCTCCATCTGGGTTCACAGGAGTTGATTGAACGTGATAGGGCTTAGCTCACAGCTTCATTGCTGTTTTCTCTCACTTCCCCTTATTGGTGACGAACGAGGTCACTAGTCAGAGCATGTGTCTGCTCACATATTCCCACTGAGTCTCAGTCTTGGAAGGGGATTTGTCCTGAGGGGACCCGACCTCTTGCCTTGATGTCTCCTGGGCGAACAACTTGCTTGTTCTTGTAGTAGTCAGTTGGGCTGCCATCATAGTTTTGTATTTTTCCAGTTGGTCTTTCTTTCAAGAAGTACTTTCTGTTCTTCTAGCTGCTCCAGGCTGGTCTGCTTGTCCTTTCCAGTGGAAATTTCCCACCTCAGAAGATTCTGGATGGGGTTCAGGATTCCACCTATGATCTTATGTAAT
>NW_006408593.1:10688330-10696429 GCF_000296735.1 Chrysochloris asiatica | reverse complement strand
GGTTTGCTCTTCTATCTTAGTGGTATTGAGAGATTTGTCTTCTAGCTCACTAGTTCTGCCTTCCATCTCTTCTAATCTACTCCTTGGTCCTTTCAGTGTATTGTTTATTTCTGATATTCTATTGTTGATCGTTTGGACCTCTTTCTGTAGGTTTTGAATTATTTCTAATGCTGTTATCTATCCTATTTGATTGTTTATGTAGTGCTTTCCTGACGTCTTCCTTATTGTTCTCAACTCCATTGTAAAGTGTTTTGAAACATTTTATAATCGTTTTTCTGAATTCTTTCTCAAGCATTTCCAAGGACTGCCCTCCTTCCAGAATGTAGCCCAGGTCTACCTCTAAGTCTTCTATCTCAGACATTTTATCTTGTTTCTGGACATGTGCTGATATGGTCATCTGCTTTTGCTTCTTGGACATGTTTATATGTGGCCTTAATACTTAATTGAGTGTGTATTTTGATATTTTTTATGCTTTCTGATTGCCTCCAGGTAGATGTGATCAGGAGGTGAGCTTCCCTTTTCACTCTTCTTATTGCTTAATTCAGAGTAACTTTCCCAGGTGTTGTCTGCCTCTCTGGTATATGGCAGTTGGTATTGGTCCTTGTCTGGATTTTGGTGTTTTATAGAGTGTGTTTATAGCTTGACTATATAGCAGCAGTTGCTGTCTCTTCTTGGGTAATATAGGGAGAGAAAGAGCCCCAAGGGTAAAAGGGGGAACATAAAATAGTGAAACAGCAACAACAACAACAAAAAAGAAAAAATTAAACAAAACAAACAACCACCAAACAACAACAAAAACTAGATTGGATACTGTAATCTATAATCGCAGAAAAGGAAGAGGAGAGAGAGAAGAAAAAGGGAAAAAAAAAATCTGTAGCCTAATATGAGTATGACTTTAACGTCCTCTTTCGGTTTCTTGCCTTCAAGGCCACCTGATAAATTTCAAGATGCCACTGTTCGTTGTTATGCTGTACCTCAGGATTTAATTTAATTTTTGGCCTTTTTTGTTTTGAACTCTCTTTCCTTCCCCACACCCCCTGTTCTGGCCTTTTCCCCATTAAAAAACAGTTCAGGGCCGGCTCTTAGGCTGTCTATAGCTTTAAATGCTGAGAGTATCTGTGTGCATGCATGGCAGAAGAACCCATCAGTGGATGTGCACAAACAGTGGGGGCCCAATGAACAGATACCATAAAAAAAAAAAAAAAAAAATCAGAACAAAGCAAAACCAACAAAGTATATTGTCTACCTTTGCTCTGAGGTTCCCTCTGTGTTGTTCCGTGGTCGGTCTGTTCCTCCGCTTGGTCTTGCCATTTGTTCTCGCCTAAGTTGTTGTCTCTGGGCTGTCGAGCCCGGCAGATTTAAAAGTATGTGATTTCTTACTGTCACTACAAGTTCTACTAGCTATAAACCTTCAAACTTTTAAAATATTTCTACTTATGTGGTTCAGAGTTTTGGAGTTCTTCCCTGAACCTGCTTCACCTGGTATTCTGTGGTATTGCTGATAGCAAACTTCACTGCACCTCTAGCCTATATGCCATCAAGTCCCGCCTCCTCCTCCATGAATTTTTGAAGCCCCCTTATAGTACATTAGACTGCGTTATGTAAGGTGATTGATTGCATTGTGTTATGAAAGATGATTACATTACACTGCCCAATCCTGGGTCAACCTCACAATCATTGCTACATTTGAGCCCACTGATGATACCATTGTGTCAATCTATCTCATTGGGTCTTCCTCGTTTTCTCTGACCTTCCACCTTACCAAACATGATATCCTTCTCCAGTGACTGGTCCCTCCTGACAATGCATCTGAAGTATGAAAGATGAAGTCTGGCCATCCTGGCTTCCAAGGAGTACTCTGACTGTATGTCTTCCAAAACAGATCTACACGTTCTTTATGCAGCCCATGGCACTTTCAATATTCTCTTCCAAATCCATAACTCAAACACATCAATTCTTCTACGGTCTTCCTCATTCACTATCTCGCTTTCCCATGCATATGAGGTTGTTGAAAATACCATGGCTTGGGTCAGGCACACTTTAGTCCTCAAACTGACACCTTTGCTCTTCAACCCTTTAAAGAGGTCTTGTGTAGCAGATTTGGCCAATGCAATATATCATTTGATTTCTTGATTGCTACTTACATTGCATTAGATGTGAAGTAATTTTGTGGAGTCTTGGTGTGGCACTGTGGGTTAATTTTCTGGACTGCAAAGTCGGTTTGAACCTCAAGGTTGGCAGTTCAGGCTCACCAGCTGCTCCTCAGAAACCCTATACAGGGTAACTATGGATTGGAATTGACTCAACAGCATTTAACAACAATAAAAATTACATTACATTATAGTATGGAAGGTAATTTTCTCTACTCAAAGCCAACTGATTTTGTCATATGTAACAACCCATGACAGAAAGACTAGTGTTTGGCCAACCCCCTGGGAACCATAGCCTAGTCAATTTGACACATTACACACATACTCATCACAGTTTCCCTTACTGAAAACTCATCATGGGTCAGGCCCTGGGCTAAGTATTTTCCCCACTTTATTTCATTTAATTCTCATAATTACTCTAGGAAGGAGGAGCCATTAGTATCCCTACTGCCTAGACAAGGCTCAAAGAAGTCAAATAACTTGTTCAAGGTCACGCGGTCATTGTGTGGCAGCTAATGTCTGATGCCAAAGACCATGTCTTGCTCATTGGTCTATGATGTCTCTGTGAAATGTGACAGCCAAGACCACAGGGGTTGCCCTGGTGTGTCCACTATGACTTTGAATCCAGATAAGAAGCTCTAGGTTTGGATTTGTGGCATTGGGGATAGAGATGGGAACAGTGTAATTAGGGAAAATAGGACCCGAACGTAGGTGGCAGTGACCACTTTGCCTCTTAACAGGTGTGGTGGAAGATGTCTGTGTCATGGAGACCTGGAACCCAGAGAAAGCTGCCAGTTGGAACCAGGCCCCCAAACTCCACTACTGCCTGGACTACGATCAGAAGAAGGCTGAGTTGTTTGTGACTCGCCTGGAAGGTACCGCTCTGACTTGACTTTCATGGGCTGGTATGTGTCCATCTCCCCAGAAGAGGGTGGAGATGTAGCACCTGGAACTTGTCATTGTTGCTGTTGTGATGGCTTGGACTCAGAACAAAGTATTGCTTGGTCCCATGCCATCCTTTTGATTGTCACTATATTTGAGTACAGTGTTGCCTTTCAACCTGTGAGGGTCATCTTGCACTATATTGGTCAATCTTCTGTTGTGATCTGTAGACTTTTCATTGGCTCATTTTCAGATTTAGGATATGTTACCTCTCTTCCTAGTCTTTCTTAGTCTAGAAGCTTTTTTGAAATCTGTCCACCACTAAATGCTAACATTTAGAATACTGATGGCATAGCTTCTAGCATCAGAGCAACACGCAAGCCACCAAAAGGCATGTGGACAGAGCACTGGGTGCTATATTAGCACGCTGTAGCAAGCACACTTTTAAACATATGATGTTCAAACACATAGATTTTCTCTCTCTCTCATGTAATAGTCCAAAGTAGCTATTCCTGCTTGGTGACCATCTTTCCTCCAAAGACCAGACTCTTTCGGTCTTGTGGCTCCATCATTTTCTCAGGTCTCCTTGTCATCTTCTTCTAAAAGGTCAAAGGAGAAAGAAAACAAGGAGAAGGCATAGCCATTTCTTAATCTTAACACTGAAGTAGAATACATCACTTCTGCTCACATCCTATTGGCTGTAGCTCAGTCACATGGCCATACCAACTGCTAAGGAGTTTGGGAACTGTGGACTAACTGAGTGCCTGGGAAACAGAGAAAATGGGTTTTTATGAACAGCTAACTTGTGTCTGTCACAGGCAGGAAATTGTGCTGGACACAGAGGGGGTTCTGAATGGCAGAGGAGATTTTCTGCTCTTTCTGTGCCTCTGAGGGGAGTCAGGTTGTCTCTCTGAACTCCCTGTCCTGAAAAGTCTCTTAACTGTTAGCCAACAATGCAAAGATTTTGAGAAGAATCAGGAATAACAATAGGCTACTTTCTGGGGGTAGGATAAATCAAAGTCTTGTATTTCGTTTTTTCTTGAGAGGATGATTTTCCATTTTATTTTATTTTATGATTATTTAGTGCTTTCATATACTTTATCACATTTGTCTTTACAATGATCCCATTTTACAGACTGGGAAACTGAGGTCTAGCAACATCAGGTGATTTGTCCAAGACCACTCCAACTTGGTACCTGAGCCAAGATTGAAACAGGTCCCTTGGCAGCTCAGTAGGGAGTGCTTCCTGTTAGGACACATGTCCTCAGTTCTCTTCCTGGGAAATATTAGCTGCCAAGTCCCAAATTCTCTCTGTGAGCCAGTCATAAAAGCTCCACAGGGGGCAGATGTCTGGATACATCCATATTGTGAATTGTGGAAAATGCCAAGTTTCAGAAAACAAAACAATGTTCCTGAGGCAGCAGCCACATAGTTGTCTGGTAAATAAAGTACCAGTGTCTGGCTCATGACAGAATAGAACTGCACATCATAGGGTTTTCAAGGCTGTGACCTTGGCGCAGGTCACCAGGACTTTCTTCTGAAGTTCCACCCTTTTTGGGAGGCATTCCAGGCTTAGCCATTTTCCACTGAGGGATTCTCATGAGGACCAAATGCATCTCTATATCAGCAGCAACACAAATAAAGTCATCAGCAGTTTGGGGCAATCAGAGAATCATGAGGTTGAAAAGGCACCAAGTCTTGTCCCAGTTTTGTCGTGCTGACATTTGTCCACAAGTGAGCCCTTCTGTTTTATTGTCTCACTGAAAGACAATCCCATAGTGCACTGAGTGGCCATTCCTGTGGTCTCTCGGATACCCAAGGTCCTGACCACTAAGCTGGATTCCACAGTTCAAATCAGGATCCTGCTTCATCCCCACCCCTGTCTATGTTGCTTCCTCCCTACCTGTAGCTGTGACCAGTGACCATGATGGAGGCTGTGACAGCTACGTCCAGGGCAGCGTGGCCAGCAGGATGGGCTCTGTGGAGGCTCAGACAGCCCTGAAGAAGCGGCAGCTGCGCACCACCTGGGAGGAAGGCCTGGTGCTCCCCCTGGCGGAGGAGGAGCTCCCCACAGCAACCCTGACGCTGACCCTTCGCACTTGTGACCGTTTCTCCCGCCACAGCGTGGCCGGAGAGCTGTGCCTGGGTCTGGACGGGGTATCTGTGCCTCTGGGGGTCGCCCAGTGGGGTGAGCTGAAGACTTCAGCCAAGGTGGGTATTGTGGATTGAATTTTGTCATCCAAAAATCCCTGTTATAAATCCATTCCCTATGCCATTTGGAAGGAGCCTGGGTGGCATGTTGGTTAAGCGCTCGCCTGCTAACTGGAAGGTCAGTGGTTTGAACCCATCCAGCCACTCTGCTGGACAAAGAGTTGGCGGTCTGCTCATGCCAAGATTGAAAAGACAAAACAAACTCCACTGTCATTGAGTGGGTTCCGACTCATCGTGACTCTGTAGAGGGTTTCTGAGACCAAATCTGTATGGGAGCAGACAGCCTCAGGCAGTATCATCTTTCTCCCTTAGAGCAGCTGGTGGGTTTGAACTACTGACCTTGAGGTTAGCAGTCCTGTGCTTATCCTATACTTCCATCAGACCTCCTTCCTGTAAAGATTAGCTTAAACAACCCTATGAGGCAGTTGTACTTTCCCACATGTGGTCACTGAGAAGAAACTGACTCCAGCAAAACCTAACAACGAAAACAAACAGGGTTTCAGTGTTGTGTTAAGGAGGCCAGATCAGTGTAGCCAGTCAATCATTTTGAGATAGAAAAGAGTAAGTTCAGTACAGAAGAAAACAAACATGAATGAAGAAGGAGAGATGCCACTTGGAGATCTCCAAGGAGCACCAAGGGGAAACTGAGACAGGGAGTTTCCCCCAGAGCAAATTGAGAGAGCCTTCCCCAAGAGTTGATGCCCTGAATTTGGACTTCCAGCCTCCTAAACTGTGAGAAAACAAATATCTGTTCTTAAAAGTCCCTCACTGGATATATTTCTGTTGCAGCAGCACTTAGAGACTCAGACAATGGGCGCCACCTCTCACCAAGAAAGGCCAAGCCTGACATGGAATCTGAGATGGCAGAAATGGCGGGCCCCTGGCAACTCCAGACCAATGCAGTGGGACAAGTTTCTGAGTCGTTCCCGCTGGGGGTGAAAGGAAGGTTGATGTCTTGCATGGCCCTAAGGTCTGTGGGCTTGCTGGTTTTTTGCCTTGCTCCTAACTTGTCCTGCAAAATCTGCCTCTGCATCCTGGAGCACACCAGGTTACATGTGCATAGGTTTAATGCTATGCTAGTATTTCCCCCATTCCTATTCAGATGATATCGTGCACCTACTGTGTAGGAAGAAGTGCAGCCAGGGTGCTCCTTGGAGGCCAAGATGGTCAAACTTTGTCTCTCATACTTCGGATGTATTGTCAGGAGGGACCAGTCACTGGAGAAGGATATCATGATTGGTAAGGTGGAGGGTCAGAGAAAAACAGGAAGACCCTCAGCGAGATGGATTGGCCAAGTGGCAGCATCGATGAACTCAAGTGTGGCAACAGTAGTGAGGTTGGCCCAGGATTGGGCAGTGTTTTGTTCTGCTGTGCATAAGGTTGCTATGAGTCGGTATTGACTCGATGGTATCTAACAACAACAACTGTGTGCCAGGTACTGCTGGCCAGATGAGCACAAAAGGTAGGAAGACAGAGGTCCCGCACTTTGAGCATGCATGACAGAGTGATACGCTGACAGAGACTAAGGACAATGATGATGATGATGTTTAGCATACATTGAATCCCAAGATAAAAAGAAGCAGGACCTCACTAAACTGCTCTAACAGAGAGCTCTGGAAGGTGTCGTGTGCAATGGTGTTTGTGCTGGGCTTTGAAGGTGCAACCAGGGCTGCACAGACCCAGTGTTCTATGAAACCACGAGCCTTGGGCTAATGCTCCCGCCTCTCTGCTGCTGGGGAGACCATGAGTGGGACAACATGTCAGCTCAGAGACTGCACTCCTTGGAGAAGGACCAAGGCAGTGAGGGCATCAGGAAAGGTCAGGGATATAGGACCTTATATGGTTACTGATGTGGCGCTGTGGGCTAATGCGTCAGACTGCAAAGTCATTTGAACTGCAAGTTCGTTGGTTCAAGCTCACCAGCTTCTCCTTGGAAACCCTGTACAAGGTTGTTATGGGTTGGAATCGACTCGACGGCACTTAACAACAACAACAATGGCTAGTTAGGGAACCTTCTGTTGACCAGTCTGTCAACCTGCTGACCATGTCTTACTTAGTGGGATGAAACCTAGCTAGTAGTCTAGGTCTAACCCACCCATTGTAACTCATTGTCCTCTAGTCCTTTGGAAGCCTTCGTGAAGATGAAAATGATCTCTGCTCCTCCCAGAATTCTCCTGAATGCCCTCCCTTCCATCTCCATGGGTCCACACTCTATGGTACTCCTCTGCTTACCCTGCCCCCTAAGACTTCCTATGTGGAAGCCATTCCCCCTCCTCCTACATGCATGTTTCTGTTATGCTTTTCTCAGGTGCCAAGGCCATTGATACGTGTTTCCTCTGCCTTACCTATTTTTCTAGCACATTCCAGACCATTCTGGACCCATGACACACAGTAGTGAACCAAACTATATTTCTCTTTTCTGAGGCTTATGGTTCCTACTGGAGAGACACTCAAAACAGCCACCATTTATTTAATGCATATTTAGCCTGTGTCAGGCACTGAACTAAGCATATATGAAACATTTCACTCTTCATTTCAACTTTTAAGTAGTCTCTGTGGATCTTCCTGCTGCTGCCACTGTGCCAATCCATTTCACTTGGGGTCTTCCTCTTTTTCTCTGACCCTCCATCTTACCAAACATGATATCCTTCTCCAGTGACTGGTCCCTCCTCACAATATGTCCAAAGTATGAGGGATGAAGTTTGGTTGTCCTGGCTTCCAAGGTGCACCCTGGCTGCACTTCTTCCTACACAGATCTGTTGGTTCTTTTGGCAGCCCATGGCACGTTCAATATTCTCCTCCAACACCATAACTCAAAAGCATCAATTCTTCTACGGTCTTCCTTATTCACTGTCC
>NW_006408593.1:10686759-10688230 GCF_000296735.1 Chrysochloris asiatica | reverse complement strand
AGGAAGCCTCCTTCACTGGGTATGTTGTAGCCCCATTTTAGGTATTCCAATCAGTTATAGGCAGAAGACAGACTTACAAATTTTCTATGGTGATATTTCTAGCTATTCCTTTCTCTCTCCCTCAAGTGTCTGTTTTATACTGGTATGCTTTAAGATTCAAAAGACAGCCAAGCATCTTAGCATTATTTCCCACCTTTTGCCCATTCCAACCATGTCTCAATCCCTGTATCCCAGAGCGCTGTTGTTCCAAATGTTGTTCATACATCATTATTTATCACTGTCCCACTTAACCCATGCAAACCTGCCTAATTGTTTTCCTATACGCCTTGTTCTTCCATTCCGCTCCCCCTTCTTGTGTAGGTCTTGTTTCAATCTTTTGCATGTCGCATTCCAGTTCTGCCAGCACCATCTGTTGAAGAGACTATCACCTCCCCATACGATATATTTAGGTATTTTGTCAAAAATCAGTTGGCTGTATGTGGATGGGTTAATTTCTGGATTCTTGATTCTGGTCCATTGATCAATGTATCTTTCGTTGTACCAGTACCGAGATGTTTTGACCATTGTAGCCATGTAATAAATTTTGAAGTTGGGGAGTGAGAGGTTTCCAACCATATTTTTCACCTTAAGCAAGGCTTTGCTTATCCTGGGTCTCTTTCCTTTCCATATAATGCTTGTAATTGTTTTTACCATCTCTTTGAAGAATGTCATTGGAATCTGGATTGGGATTGCATTATATGTGTAAATTGCTTTGGGTAGTATTAACATTTTCACAATGTTAATTCTTCCTATCCAGGAGCATGGTACATTCTTCCGTTTTTGTAGGTCTCTTTTGGTTTCTTGTAGTAGAGTTTTGTAGCTTACTTGTATAGGTCCTTTGTTTCTCTGGTTACATTTATTCCTAGATATTTCATCCTTTGGGTGGCTATTGTAAATGGTATTGCTTTCCTAATGTCTTTTTCAGCGCTGTTGTTTTTGGTATAGAGGAATCCAACTGATTTTTGTATGTTGATCTTATATCCTGCCACTTTGCTGAATCTTCCAATGAAGTCTAGTAGTTTTTTTTTTTTACTGATTCTTTGCGGTTTTCTATGTATAGGATCATATCTTCTGCAAATAGAGAGAGTTTTACTTCCTCTTTGCCAATTTGGATGCCTTTAATTTCCCTGTCTTGCCATATAGCTCTTGCTAAGACTTCCAGCACAATATTAAATTGGAGTGGTGACAAAGGGCATCCTTGTCTGGTTCCTGTTCGCAAAGAGAAGGCTTTCAATTTCTCTCCATTGAGAGTAATGTAGGCTGTTGGTTTTGTATATATGCTTTTAATTATGTTGAGAATTTCCCCTTCAATTCCTACTTTGTTGAGTGTTTTTATCCGGAATGGATGTTGGATTTTGTCAAATGCTTTTTCTGCATCAATCAATATGCTCATGTGGCTCTTTTCTTTTTTCTTATTTATATGGTGGATTAC
>NW_006408593.1:10667329-10676164 GCF_000296735.1 Chrysochloris asiatica | reverse complement strand
AATATTCTCCTCCAACACCATAACTCAAAAGCATCAATTCTTCTACGGTCTTCCTTATTCACTGTCCAGCTTTTGCATGCATATGAGGTTATGAAAATACCATGGCTTGGGTCAGGTGCACCTTAGTCCTCAAGCTGACATCTTTGCTCTTCAACACTTTAAAGAGGTCTTGTGCAGCAGATTTGCCTCATGCAATATGTCATTTGATTTTTCTATTTTCTATTTTTAGATACCAGAAATCCAAACTCATTTCCATTGAGTCAATTCTGACTCATAGCTCCCGTATAGTACAGAGTAGAACTGCCCCATAGTAATTCTCTATGGAAGCAGACTCCCACGTTTTCCTCCCATGGAATGGCAGGCTCAAACCACTAATCTTTTGGTTAGCAGTTTAACCATGGCACCTCCAGGGCTCCACAGTTTTAGATGGTTGAAGAAAATTAAAAGAAAAAGAATATGTGTAACATAGAAAAATTAAATTCCGATTTCATTGGCCATCAATGAAGTTTTATTGAAAGACAACCACGTCCCTCATTTACATATTATCTATAGGTGCTGTCACATGATACCGACAGACTTGAAGAGCTACCACAGAGATGGTATATCCCTCAAAGGCTAAATTATTATTATCTAAATTGTTATTATTCCAGGAAGCCCTGGTAACACTGCTAGTTAGGTGTTGGACTGCTAACTACAAGGTCAGTGGTTCAGAACTATCATTCACCGTGTGGGATTAAAGATGAGGCTGTCTGCTCCTGTCAAGATTTACAGTCTCAGAAACCCTCTGCGGGGTTGCTATGAGTTGGAATTGATTCAATGGCAGTAGGTTTTGGTTTTGGTTTGGTTGTTTATGGAAAAGGTTTAATGACCCTGTGCCATGGTTGTTAAGTGCCATTGAGTCGGTTCCAACTCATAGCGACCCCTATAGGGTTTCCAAGAAGTAACTGGTGACTTTGAACTGGTGACCTTGTGATTTAAACCGACCTTGCGGTCCAGGTCCTACTTCACCACACCAGGACTCTGTACTACAGGAATAGAAATACTCATAAGAACACTAACTCTGTACCAAGTGCTGTGCTTACAACGTTCCCTAAGTTCTTTCACTTCTCAAATCCAAGTGAGAGGCACAGCAGGGCTCTCCCCACTTGCCGTTGTTAAGTAGTGCCACAGAGTCAGTTCTAACTCACAGAGACCCTGTCTTGGGTTGTTGTTAAGTAGTACCATTGAGTCAGTTCTAACTCAGAGACTCTGTCTTGGGTTTCTAAGTCTGTAAATCTCTGCGGAAACAGAAAGCCTCATCTTTCTCCTGCAGAGAGGCTTGTGGGCTCAAACTGCTGACCTTGTGGTTTGTAGCCCAGTGCTTGTCCTCTAGACCCATCATGCTCCCATTTACAGATGAAGAAACTGAGACTCAGAAGCGTTAATTCAGTAGCCAGCCCAGGGCCACAAAGCTCCTTAACTGCTAAACTGGCACTTGAGTCCAGCTGGTCCAATTCTCAGTCCCAGGCTCTCCCCTCACTCTGCCATGCAACATCAACAAGATCCGAGGTACAACCAGCAGCTAGTTTTCCTAATATGACACAGCTGCAGGCAGGAAGGTTAACTGTACACTCCCCCACCTGCTCCTCCTTTGGCTCTGGTTTCCTCCTTGAGCCATCTCTCTCTCCCAGACTTGGAGGATGGGTAGAAAAATCATAACTGTTCTCAGTAGGAACCAGGCTATTCCAAAGCACATGCTAATTAGCCTGTGATTTGGGACGTGTGGCGAATCACAGTCAGGAGCCTTGGGAGAAAGGAGCAACACTTTGGTTTATTAAGCTTCTCTGGAGATGAAGCGGCTCCCCTGCTGGGCTGTGGGGAGCTCTGGTACAGCCCCCAAAGGACTGAAATCCAGTTAGAGCAGGCAGGATGTCTCAGGCACCTCACCCACTTCCATGCTTCCTTCAGAAGAGCAGGCACCGCCATCTTTCAGTCATTCATTCATTCCTCAGATGCCTTGCCCTGTTCTACCATGTGCCAGGCATCATGCCAGGAGCTGGAGACACAGAAGTACTCAAGAAAAAGTCTTGCCCTCAAAGCTCATCCATTCTAATAATCATCACACACTCATTGTGACTGTTAAAAACCAACCAAACCACTGTCCTGGACTCAATTCCAACTCACGGTGACCTTGTGTGTTTCAGAGTAGAACTGCTCTGTTGGCTTTTTAATGGCTTTGCTCTTTTAGAATTGGTCTTCAGACCTTTCTTCAGAGGTGCCTCTGGATGAATTTAAACTGCCAACTTTGGGGTTAGTAGCAGAGCACATAACTGTCTGTGCCGTCCAGGGACTCCTTGTAGTTATTATTAACACTTCGTAAATATACCCCACATGTTTTTGAACAATGGCCTGGGTAGCACACATGTGTACAACCTCAGGTGTCAGCGTGGAGAGAAGTAGGAAGGAAGTGGCACTTGGGAGCATTTTGCAGGAAGTCTGTCTCCTGGGGGGCTCCCTTGCCCCAACCAGAGGGTGATTTGAACAAAGTGAGGGAGTTTTAATTAGCTGTAGCGCTGATGTTTTGCTCTAGGTTAGAATGGGTTAACTGAGGAGCCAGCAGTGGCCCAGTTCCAGCTGGAAGATACTTAGCCGAAAACAGTGTGTACGTCACCAAGGACCCAGAGAGACCCACTCCGAGGCAGCTTGAATGATTCACTGAGAGCTGAAGAAAGAGAGAAGGGAGGGGAAATAAGGAAGAGAATGAGAAAGAACAAAAACAGAAAGGTTATTTTTGTCCACAGGTACTTTAAGCCGCAGAGCTGAGAGGGCAGGCGTGGTTAGAATTCTTCGGCTCCGGAAGCTGACTGGGCTGGTCTCTCCGAGGGCCTCTTGGGTCCTACACAAAGGGAAGGATTCTCTCACAGCTACAGCCTCCTGTCACCTGAACTGGGAGGAGTGAAGGGCTCAGACTGGGGCACCCTGTGCCTACCAGTCAAACAGTTGTTGTCAAGTCAGTTGCAACTCATGCCAAGCCCTTGTGTCAGAGAAGAGCTGTGCTCTACAGGGTTTTCAGTGGCTGAGTAGATCACCAGACCTTTCTTCCAAGGTGCCTCTGGGTGGACTCAAACCTCCAACCTTTCCATTAGCAATTGAGTGGATTAAATGTACTGTTGTTGTCGACTCTGCTTCATGGTGACCTCTTTGTGTCAAATATCACTGGGACTTTCTCCCAAGGTGCCTCTGGCTGGACTTGAACCTCCAACCTTTCAATTAGCAGCCAAGTATGCCAACCATTTACACCACCTAGGGACTCCCCTATGGCTTCAGCCCATCCCAACTGAATCCCTCTGATACGTGGCCCTGAGTCAGCAGGCTGCGGCTGGCACAAACCTCCAGGCGTCAGTTTCTTCACTGTGAAGCATGAAAGCTGAAGGAAGCTAGAGAGCAATGTGCTCGGGGCGTGGGCTCAGTCTAGCTGTTTCCTGGCTATGTGACCCCTGGAATGTCCCTTTCTGAGCAGCAAGCTCTTATCCTCAAATGGAAATAAGGCCTGTTCTAAGGGCTGTGGTCAAGATCAAACAGAATGGATTTACTGTGCGCCAACCATGTGCTAGATGCATAAAACCCAAGCCCCAAACCCACTGCTATCAAGTTAATTCCAACTTGTAGTGACCCTATACACTAAGTTGCTGTTGTTGTTACTAAGTGCTGTCGAGTTGGTTCAGACTCATAGCAACCCTGTGCAGGGTTTCCAAGGAGCAGTTAGTAAGTTTGAACCACCGACCTGGAAATTCAAACTGACCTTGTGATCAAGTGCTTATACTACAGCAACATACCAGGAGTTAAGTTAAGTGCCGTCGAGTTGGTTCCAACTCATGGCAACACTGTATAGGATTTCCAAGGAGTGGCTGGTGAGTTTGAACCGCTGACCCTTGTGGTTCAACTCTGACCCTTATGGTTCAAACCAGGACTCCAGTGACCTTACAGGAGAGTAAAACTGTGCCCTAAGGTTCTCAAGGCTGTAAAACTTTACAGAAGCAGATGGCCCCATCTTTCTCCATGGAGCAACTAGTGGGTTTGACACACTGACCTTTCGGTTAGCATCCCCCATTTGGGTTTCGAGTACAGGGCATCTGTTTTCCGCTCAAAATCAGACAAACAAAACAAGTGGTTGCAAACAAGTGGACCCCAAATCGTGATAGTCTCACATATGCCAGAGTAGAATTGCATCCAGCAGGGTTTTCAGCGATTCTTTTGGAAGTAGATCTTCAATTCTTTCTTCTGAGGTACCCCTGGGTGGAAACGAACCTCCAGCCTTGTAGTTAGAGCAGAGTGCATGAACTATTAGTACCATCCAGGTGTTCCTACTGCTCAAAAGAAGAGACTTACTGCCTCCAACTGACCCCCACCCCTGAGCCCATGCTCTTCCCTCGAGGTGCCCGAAGAGCTTCGGACTGTACTGCTCCTCCATCCCAAGAGAAGTCTTGAGGTCCTTTTTGCTCCTGGAAGGATTTGCTGCAATTCCAAACTCTTGTAAGGGTTTCAGTGGGGGCATTCTGTTAGGCTGCAGATGGAGGGCAGGTGTGCGTCACATGGGTGCCACCTTCTCCTACCCAGTGTGGTCATTGTCTGCTGTCCTGGTGCTTCATCTGTCATCATAGCACCAACACTTTGGTGGCATTGCCAGCCACGCTGTTGACCAAACAAGCCCCTGCTCCTTATCAGAAAATCACTTTCTTCAAAGTAATGAATGACAACTCCCCACAGCCCTAGAAACCGGGCTGGGAATGCCCGAGAGTTCCAGAGGAAACCTATACAGGGTCACTGTGAGTAGGAACCAACTCGACAGCACTTCACAACCATAACCCTATATAGGTTTCCAAGGAGCAACTGGTGGGTTTGAACCACCAGTTTTACAGTTAGCAGTCCAGTGCTTATCCTAGAACATCACACTGTATAGGACAAAATAGAATTGCCCTATAGAGTTTCCAAGGCTGTCAATCTTGACGGAAACAGACTGCCCCATCTTTCTCCTGAGGAATGTCTGGTGGGTTCAAACCACCCACTTTTTTTTTTTTTTTTTTTTTACCATTTGAGTGTTTTGACCTCTGTTCCACTAAGACTTCAGATTGAAGCCCAAACCCGAAGTAATTCCTCTGGTTAGCCTGTACCCCAGCCCCCTTCTGCAAGGCTGAAGAAGCCAGTGTCAGCTTCTCCCTGCTCCTTTCTGCAAAGGAAGAGAAACCAGCCCTGCTAGGTGAATAGTTTCTGTTCTTGTGTTCGGTGCTACTAAATGGATTTTCAACTTATAGTGACCCTGTGTGACAGAGTTAAACTGCCCACCTAGTGCCGTGTCCAACAATCGACCTTTCTCTGTGACCCACATGGAGAGATTAAACCCAAGTAGGGGTGACGGGAGATTCAAAACAAAAGAAAGACACAACACATTTGAAAATAGTAAAGTTGGGACGAGGTGGGACGCAGCACTCTGATGGAGATACTGCGACACTGACCAAGGCAGTGAGTTTATTTTATGCACACCTCAAGGGGAGGTGCTTGAGGGAGGGTAAAGAATACAAGAACATCCTGTACTGAAGGAGCCAGCAGTAAGCAGAACTTTATCAGAAAAGCCAGCAGTAAGCGGAACTTTATCAGAAAAACTATAATTGTGGTAGCTAGCTGGAACACTAATTAAGACAGCTAGAATGTTGTGCAGGCTGAGCTGAAGGACATAGCTAAATATAAGGAAAGACCTTGCAAGTTCCCTTTCCCGAGAGGCTGCCCTGCAGGGGGGTTGGGAACTTTGACTTGGAAGTAGCCCGAGTTTCTGGACCACAACTGTTTAGTTGCATTCCTTTGGTTGAACTACCACCAAGTTTGGGACCCTTGGCTCAGCTGCTCCCAACACCCTAGGATTTCCTAGGCTGTATGGCGCCATAGGATAAGCACTTGACCTCAAGGTCGGTTTGAACCAGTCGGTGGTTCAAACTCACCAGCCACCCCTTGGAAACCCTATACAGGGTTGCTATAAGTTGAAACAGATTCTATGGCACTTAACAACAACAATAAACTTTATGGAATCCTGGTGTGGCACTGTAGGATAAGCTCTGGACCACAAGGTCAGTTGGAACTACAAGGTTGGTGGTTCAAATTTACCAGCCACTCCTCGGAAACCCTATACAGGGTCACTATGAGTTGGAACCAACTCAACAACACTTAACAACAACAACAACAATCTTTTTGGGGGTTCCTGGTGTGGTGCTGTATGGTAAGAACTGGACTGCTAATCTCAAGGTCAGCAGTTCAAATCCACCAGCTGCTCCTTGGAAACCCTATAGTGGGTTAGTATGAGCTGGAACCAACTTGATGACACTCCATAACAGCAACAACAATCTTTGTGGAAGGAGTTCTGGTGGCACAGTGGTTAAGCACTCCCTGGCACTTAAAGATTACAGTTTAGGAATCCCTATGGGGCAGTTCTCTTCTCTCACATTGGGTTGCTATGAGTTGGAATCGATTTGATGGCTCCTGTCAACAACAATCTTTATGAAAGCAGTGTGCCAAGCTTCTCCTGCACAGCTACTGGGTGGGTTTGAATTGCCATCATCATGGTTAGCAGTCGATCATTTAGACAACCCTGGTAAGGGAAATTCACCAATCACTGCTTGGAAACCCTATACAGGGTTACTATGAGTCGGAACCGACTGGATGGCACTTAACAACCGTAACATATATAAACCTTTATGTGAGAAGAAAGCCTCATCTTTCTCCTGCTGAGCATCTGGTGGGTTTGAGCCACCAACTCTGCGGTTAGCAATCCAACGCCTAACCCACAGTGCCACCAAGGATCCTTCAATTGTTTCTAAGGTGCTTGTTGATGTAAGTCCAGTGCATTAGTTGAGTGACTGAGCCTGCTTCCCTGTCTCTGCTTCTGTTTCAGGAGCTATCTGCAGGAACTGGGGAGGTACTCCTGTCCATCAGCTACCTCCCAGCTGCCAACCGTCTCCTGGTAGTGCTGATCAAGGCCAAGAACCTCCACTGGACTCAGTCTAAGGAGCTTCTGGGGAAGGGTGAGTGAGGAATCGGAGGAGAGAGCCGGCCACTCCGGGGCTGGGAGGTGGGGAGGGGAGACAGGTGAGCAGGGAGGGAGACCCTGAGCACATTTGTAGAGTCAGCCTCAGCTGTGTCCCCCCACCCCACGCTCTCTCTCTGAGTTCCGTTGCATTGCTATAACGCAAAGATCTCAACAAGTGGCTTTAATGAATGAACGTGGATTTTTACCAGTTTAGGAGGTGGCTGTTGCTAGGTACTGTTTAGTCGGGTGGTTCCAGGTCCTAGAGACCCTCTGCACAGCAGAATGAAACACTGTCCAGCCCTGCACCATCCTCACAATTGTTATGTGTGAACCCATTGTTCTAACGCTGTGTTAATCCATCTTGCTGGGGGTCTTCTTTTTTATTGCAGCCGCTCCTCGGAAACCTTTTATAGGGGTTCTTAGGAGTTGGAGCTGACTCAAGGGCACTCAACAACAACAACACCAAGCATGATATCCTTCTCTAGGGACTGGTCCCTCCTGATGACATGTCTCTTGTAGCATCTCACCATCGTTATTTCAAAAGAGCAGGCGGGCTGTACTTCTTCCAAAACAGATTTCTTCATTCTGGCAGTCCATGGCTTAGTCAATAGTCTTCATTAAATCCATAACTCAAATGCAGCAATTCTTCTATGGTCTTCCTTATTCACTGTCCAGCTTTCACATGCATATGAAACTATTGAAAATACCATGGCTTGGGTCAGGTGTATCTTAGTCCCCTAAGTGACATCTTTGCCTTGGATACTTTAAAGAGGTCAGAAGATTTGTCCAATCCAATACATTGTTTAATTTCTTGAGAGCTACTTCCTTGAGTGTTAGCTGTGGATCCAAATAAAATAAGTCTCTGACAACTTCAATATTTTCTTCATTTATGATGGTGTTATTCATTGGTCCAGTCGTGTGGATTTTCATTTTCTTGACGTTAAGGTATAATCCACACTAAATGCTATAGTCTTTAATCTTCAACAGTACGTAATTCAAGTCCTCCTTGCTTTTAGCAAGCATATCACAGGTTGGTAATGAATCTTCCAAGTAAATATCTTTCTGGTATTCTTTGCCAAGATTTATTTGACATCAGCAATGATATCCCTTGTTCCATAGCCTCTTCTGAATTCAACTTGGATTTCTGGCAGCTCTTTGTCAATGTCCGGCTGCATCCGTTTTTGAATAATCTTTAGCAAAATTTGACTTGCGTGTGATATTAATGATATTGTTTGATGGTTTCCACAGTCCATTGGAATGAGCACAAATATGGATCGCTTCCATTAGTTCGCTTGGTGGTGGCTGTCTTCCAAATTTCTTGGCATAGATGAGTAAGGGCCTCCAGCAGTGCATCCATTTACTGAAATATTTCAACTTGTGTTCCATCAGTTCCTGGAGCCTTGTTTTCCACCAATGCATTTGAGGCAGTTTGGACTTCTTCCTTGAATGCCATCAATTCTTGATGGTATGTTATCTCTTGAAATGACTGAACATCAACCAATTATTTATTTATTTATTTATTTTTAATTTAAGGTTTTTATTGTGGATTGAGTGAAAGTTTACAGGGCACATCATCAGTTTCACATCCAACAAATTCTTATAACTTGTTTCATTACATTGATTATAATCCCCTCCATATACCATCAGTTAAAAGTATTTCTCTTTATCCACTTTAGCTTTTTTTAAAAAAACACACAAACAAAAAAACCCACTCAGGCATATATAATTAATTACATCTCCAAAGGGCACATTCTGCAAGTCTGCTCCTGGCCACCAGTTCT